>NW_021703768.1:154129832-154206956 GCF_005190385.1 Monodon monoceros
GGAGAATTCCACATCAGAATTTTCCCTTTGCAGGGAGAATTCCACATAAGGATTTCCCCTTGCAGGGAAATTCCCAAATTGGAACCGAAGTTCCCGTACGGGGACAGTCAAAGGTCATGGAGTACACTCCGGGAGACTCACCGTAGGTGCTGACAGGTGCGTCTCGACTTCCAAACGCCCTCTTTCTGATCCTCCAATATTTAGTGTGTTCTTGGAGTGGAAGTCCAGGCCGACGCGGGCATGAGAAGAGAAGGTGTCCTCAAGGCAAAAGGAGCCTCGGCAGCTGCTAGGTTAGCCTCTCCCCCATTCTACGCCGCAGCCTCGGAGTTCCACAGCCGAGTCGGCGGGCGGGGTGTGACCCGGGCACAGCCCTGTGGCAGGGAGTCCCTGGCAATCTGGACTCAGAGATATTCTCCGACCCTCTGCTCTCCTGAAGGAGGCTGGCGTAGAGAGAGATCCCCGAGCTTCCGATCAAGCCCAGCGGCCCTGTGGGGCAACCTGCCCGTGAGCAGATCCCCATGTTACCGTGTCCGAGCTCGCTCTGCTCGCTGCACGACAGGCCAATGAATCGGAGAGGAGGTGATGAGGCAAGGAATACGACTTTATGCGGAATGCCGGCAGACCGAGAAAATAGCAGATTACTGTCTCTGAAAAACCGTCTTCTCAGGGTTTGGATGCCAGTTTCCTTTATAGCACAGAGAGGGGGAGGAGATGAGGAAGTAAAGTAAAAAGGCCATAAGTTTTGCAAATATCTCCTGGAGTGGCCAGCCTCGGTGAGGGGATGTGTAAATTTCTTCTTTCTTGCAGCTATCCACAGGTGGGCGGGGTCAGATTTTCTTCCGGTGAGCTGAACAGAGGCACTTTAGTTTAACATTCAGGCAGAGGGGCAGGGTTCCCTGAGGCCGGCCATTATGTATGATTATAATAACAAAAGCAACGAAAAGCAAAGGTTAAAGTGAAAGAAACAGATCACATAGAGTCCAATTTAGCTCTTCCCTGTTACAATTCCCCACTGTCAATGTCCAATCCACAATCTTGTGGAAAAAGGGGTGACAACGCTTTAACTGCTCAGTAAGATGGATCTTTCTGGGAGTGTCTGCCATCGGTGTCAGAGTTCCAAATGTTGAGATTTGTCTTTTGTTCCGCTTTGGAAGAGTCTACTTTACACCTGTAGACTTAAAAATATTTACAGCCTAAAAGTTGAGAGTTAACAGGAATTTTGAGGGCTTCTAGCTTAGGAGGCCACATCTCAAGTTAAGGAATTTAGCATTTTTCTATGTATGGGAAGATGCAAGAGTCTGGGCTCAATGAAATCATTCCTTTGATATATACCACAGCTATCTGGGGCCTGTATCCTGTATTTTCATATCCTGAGTTTCCTCAGGACTCACCATAGGGAGTGGTTGCAGTCTGATGGCTGCTAGATGGCAGGTATTCTTCTCCTTCCTGAGTTTTCTCAGGCTTCACTGGCTCACGTTGGAGGGCTGCAATCCCTGATGATTGATCTTCTCCTCTTGGTCAGGAATTTGACCAATATTTGGGAGACATTTTATGACCAAATTTTGTCCCACAGTGCCAGGAGGCTTATCCGAGGTCAGGTGAAAATTCTTGATATGCTACTCCAGGTGCTAATTTTTGGATTAGGCCCTATTGATAATTAAAGATTCTCTGGATCCTCTGTCTAATTATGATCCAGAAGACATTTTCCCTTGTTGCTTCTTCCCATACCTAGAATCACATTATTACAATTATTTTATGTTATAAATGTGATCTATTTCCTTAAGATGTTTAGCCATAGAAGAAGTTTTGTTGGAGGCCTGGTTACACACTAGGTACTACAAGAGGCAACAATCTTATAAAATAGACAGGATATAAGTAATGTAGCTAGTAATATTGACAAAGACATAGTGCAGCAGGGAGACACAAAGCACAAACAATTTGGAAACAAAGAACAAATTAAAACAATAATTAGCATAATATTAAGTCCACAGGAGTGCCAGCTAGAGACAACAAATTTTGGCAGGATCAAGTAGAGAGAAAAAAAAGGTTTCATCTTTGTTTACAAAGGTATACTTTATCAACTTGTTGTAGGTCATAGCATAAGAGAAAAGGTTTTTCCGAAAAACAAAGATTAAAGCCAGTATATTTCCCAAAGTCATAAAGTTATAAATCATATTTACCGGTTCATTCAGTGTCATGTAATTAATTCCCGTTGATCTGGATGAAATAATCAGGTTTCCCATTAGTCCCAAAGCAATTAGCAGGAAACTTGGGTATACCATTTTAGAATAACTAGTATTATGGTTGATAACATATCAGGACATATCAGATGTTAGGGATTCCATATAAATTTTGGAATATCTATATAAATGACATTTATCCATACACTATAACCTAAGATTCATCTCCAATCACTTGACAATGTTTTTGAAGTAGTTTAACATACCAAATAAACCTAGTTTGACATTTCTCTCTGAGATGTCTCAGAGATGTTCTTTCGAAGTATCCCACAGTCAGCTGGAGGCTAAAAAGCTTAGATTTGATATTTGGGAAGTTTGTTAAAAATATCAAAACAGTTTTAAAACACAACAGGTACTGTGAAACAATACTTATTCATTTAACTAAAGGCACAAAATGATTAAAAGAAAACAAATACGCATCACCTAAGGGCACAGAAACTTATATAATCTGTTATCAAGAAGAGCACGTCTAACAGAGAGAAATCAAATTCCAGTCTTGTATTAGCTTACTTAAAAAAAAATCCACTTACTTAGTTAACTTCAATCTAAATGTAGTTAATCCTGACCAGGTACAAAACTTTCTCAGCAAAATGTAATTCCATTTCTCATACCATCTTAATGGAAAACACACATTCTACCATACTGAAATGTTTTATTATTTTCAGTAGCTTTAATTATGTATTTAAATTAGAATCCCCTACTCTTAAAAACCTTGATTTCTAGTGACAACCAAGAGGCAAGTAATAGTTACTAAAATCTATGTCCATTGATTTTAGTGTTTTTCTAGATATGAGAAGATGCAAGAAATTGGGCTCATAAAATCTTCTCCTAAAAATATCTAACTATCTGAAGGCTTGTTCTGCCGGTTTTTTCCCAGAGCACAGAGTGACTCATTCCTGATCTCCACCCTGAACTCTTTTCAGAGTGTATTGAAGGTCAGTGACTGCAGTGGCTAATGACCTAATTCTTGTAGAGGCAGATGGCAAGTGACAATTTTTAGTTGGCACCACCATGCGTTCAAATTAGAATTTTCTGTTTATCAAAAGATAGTTAAGGTAATTCAAATGCAAGACACACAATGGGAAGAGATATTTGTAGCACACTTAACTGACAAAGGACACATCCAGAATATATGAAAAGCTCCTAAAAATAAATGAGAAAAAAAGCAGAAAATCCAATTTAAAAAGAACAAGTAATTTGAACAGAAAGATATCAAAATGGCCAATAAACTTTTTTAATTATCAGGGAAATGCAAATTTAAATCACAACACAATATTACTACATCCCCAGCAGAATGGGAAACATTAAAAGACTGATAATATCTAGTGTTCATGAGGATGTGCAGTAGCTGGCTGGATACAAAATGTGTATTGTACAACTTCTTTGGAAAACTCTTTAGCTGTAACTACTCAAATTGAACATTTACATCCTTATGAGCCAGCAATTCCATTAAGATGTCCATAAGACTCTTTGATTTTTAATAGTTTGAGTCTGTCACCAAGGGTATGCTCATTTTTGTTTGCCCTCAGAAAGTCAGTTTGTGAATCTGAAAGAGAACTGGACTCAAATCTGGAAATGCAGTTAGAAGCTGCCTCTAAGAAGGGCCTTCAACAACAACTAGCATCCCTTCACCAGAAGTCCTCCAAAAGGTAACCTAATTAGTACTTGAGGAAGTGGGCAGACAACTAAGATAATGAGAGGCAGGCAGTTGAGTGGGAGAAGATATTTGTAATACTTAAATATCTACAAAGACTTGAATTCATGAAATATAAAGGACTCCTAGAAATCAGTAAAAAACAGACAACCCAATAGAAAGATGGGCATGAAACATGAATACACAAGAAGGATATCAAAATGGAAAAAAAAAGTAGGATATCCAAATAACCAATAAACATAGGGAAAGATGCTCAACTTGATTAGACACCAGGAAATCATAAAATAAAATCACAGTGAGGTACCAATACACACTCACCAGATCCATTACAATAATAGATAGGCAACACCTTGTTTGCAATGATAAGGGAAATATAAATTGGTACAATCACATTATAAAATTGTTTGGCAGTATCTATTAAATATTAAAGCTGACACATGTCTACCCCTACTATTCAGCAATTTCACTCCTATTTCCAACAGATATGGATACCTATACTCTCCAAAACACATGCAGAAAAGTGTTTTGTAGATCTAGTCCTTTTATTTTCTAGGAGGATAGTAATTAATCCTCAGTTAACATCAATTGATATTGGGCTTTGATAAATACTAATGCATGTGGTGCATTTCTAGGCTAATCACTAGAATAAAAATGACAGAGTGAGTAACTTCTGCTTGGAAGAGAGAAAAAAGATAGAATGATTAAAAGTTATTAATCCAAAAGAATTCAAGAATGGGGCTTCCCTGGTGGCGCAGTGGTTGAGAGTCTGCCTGCCAATGTAGGGGACACTGGTTCGTGCCCCGGTCCGGGAAGATCCCACATGCCGCAGAGCGGCTGGGCCCGTGAGCCATGGCTGCTGAGCCTGCGCGTCTGGAGCCTGTGCTCCGCAATGGGAGAGGCCACAACAGTGAGGGGCCCGTGTACCGCAAAAAAAAAAAAAAAAAAAGAATTCAAGGATGGAGAAAAGAGAGGGGACACAGAACAGATGGAACAAATGGAAAGCACAAAGTAATATGGCCTATTTAAATATAAATGTATCAGTACTTATGTTCAATGTAAGTGTGTAAGTGGACCAAATCTTCCAGTTAAATGACTTATTAGAGTGGAAAAAGCAAACAATATTTAATTATATGCATTTTATAAGCAAAATATCTAAAACAAGAAATACTGAAAGGTTGAAGTTGAAAAGAGATTTGAGGGACTTCCCTGGTGGCACAGCAGTTAAGTATCCACCTGCCAATGCAGGGGACACGGGTTTGAGCCCTGGTCTGGGAAGATCTCACATCCCACAGAGCAACTAAGCCCGTGTGCCACAACTACTGAGCCTGTGCTCTAGAGCCCGCAAGCCACAACTACTGAGCCCGTGTGCCACAACTACTGAAGCCCACATGCCTAGAGCTCATGCTCCACAACAAGAGAAGCCACCGCAGTGAGAAGCTCGCATGCTGCAACAAAGAATAGCCACCACTCATCACAACTAGAGAAAGCCCACATGCAGCAACAAAAACCCAATGCAGTCAAAAATAAATTAATTAATTAATTTTTAAAAAAAGAAAAGAGATTTGACTGAAACATTAACAACAACACATAAAGCTTGTGTATCTAAATGAGTAGACTCGGAATACCAATTCTGGAACCAGCTGCCTTTGCAGGGTTCCCCAAAGCCAGCAGGAAGACGGCAGGAATGTTGGGTGTGTGCCCTGTGGCTGCAGGGGTTGCTGTGCCTAAGACCACTCTGGCCCTGACTCTGACACCAGTGTGGACTTTGAACTTTTAAGATTTCTGTCATATGCTCTTGCATTTGCCACCAGCTCTCCTAGCAGCCACTCTTCTCTACACAGTGGGGACCTATGGCCGAGTTGGAGCACAGTCTCTATAGGTGATGGCTTTGATGCTCATCAGCTCCAATTATTTGTGATTATAAAAAATAAAACCTTTAAACAACAAACAGCATCAATAACAAAAATTTCCACTAAGAGAACATTGCCTGTCCTCTGGGCAATAGAATAGGCCTTGAAGATGCAGAGAAAAGAAATACAGACTGCTGTCCAGAATTTCAGTGTTAAGTGCAGCTGAAATCTCAGCAATAAAGGAGGTAAAATAGAGCTATCTGCTTACTCTGCTTATGGCAGGTCACTGGCTTATGTGTCTTTCAGTTATTTCATATGTAGTTATACAGCCCTGAAATATCTTCTATGTTTATAACAAATATTAAGTCACTTGTTTTCATAGAAACTTACAAGGAAGGTATTATTACAATCCCTATTTTCCAAAATAGAAAACTAAGGTCCAGCATGTTTTCCTCACTGGAGCAGGACTCCACAGTTGTAATTTTCAGAGCTGGGACTAGAACTTGCCACTTGGCCCTGGAGTGCATGACCTTAACCACTGTGCTATGCTACCATTCTAATTTTAATGAGAATGTGAAGGTGCTTTGATTTTTCAGCTCAGTTTATGTCTTTCACATCTCAGTTATTTATGTAATAGTTATTTTCAAGTTCTTGTCTACTAATTCTTTTATAAGTATCACTTATGGGTTTGTTTCTATTGATTGGTATCTCTCCTTGTCATGAACTGGATTTCTTGCATACCTTGTAATTTGGGCCTGGAGGCTAGACATCATTAATTTTATGTTGGTGGTTGGTAGACTGTATATGTGTGTGTGTGTGTGTGTGTGTGTGTGTGTGTGTGTGTGTGTGTATTTGTATTAGTCAGGGTTTTCCAGAGGACCTATTATATGTAATATACATATATCCCATTGTTTCTGTAACCAATATTATATTATATATAAAAAGAGATTTGTTATAGGAATTGGCTCACACAGTTTTGGAGGCCAAGAAGTCTCATGATCTACTGTCTGCAAGCTGAAGAACCAGAAAAGCTGGTGGTATAATGCAGTCCAAGTCCAAAGGCCTGGGAAGCAGGAGCTTGGATGTTCAAGGACAGGAGAAGATGAATGTCCCAGGTCAAGGAGGGAGAAAGAAAATTCACACTTCCTCCACATTTTTTTTGTGCTATTTCGGCCCTCAACAGATTGAATGATGCTCGCCCACATTGGTGAGGGTGGATCTTCTTCGTTGAGTCTACCATACAAATGCTAATCTCTTCTGGAAGCATCCTCACAGAGACACCCAGAAATAATGTTTGACCAGCTATCTGGGCATCACTTCACCCAAACAAGTTGACACATAAAATTAACCATCACAGAATTATTTTAAATATTTTTAGACTTTTTAAAATGATGCAGTTGCTTTAAAGAGCTTGGTCTTTTGAGGATACTATAAAAGCTTTGTAAGGCAGGACCAGGATAGGCTAATGTGGCTTTGCTAGTGGGGCAATACATTTCTAAGGACTCTATAGCATGACCCACCAGGTAGGAGGTTTTACATTCTGACTTCTGCGGACACAGAATGACCCACTTGAGTGACCCCAGGGATCGTTCAGCTTGTTCCCCTATCCATGGTTCTTATCCAGCCTGGATAGTTTCCTCATGTGCATATACTCATTAGTGCCTGTGCAAAGAGTTCAGCAAACACCCATGAAGATCTCCAGAGTTCTCTCTGTGCGCAGGAACCTTCTCTTTATACTGTGGCCCTAGATTTATAGCTGCCTTTCCCTCCTCAAAATTTTATTCCTGTTTCCTTAACTTAATTCACTCTCTGCCTGGATCTCCTCATCACTGTATCCTGGAAGCTCTGCAGGCTCTGAGCTGGGGCAGCTTTGGGCCTCCCCTCACTTGCTACCTGCCTCTAGACCACTGTCCTGCGCTCTTCTCATCCAGTGTCTGAAATATTTCCTTTACATAGTTCATCTGGCTTTTTACTCATTTGATGTTGGAAGGAAGTCTGGATCTTATTATTTCATTACAGGCAGAAGGGGAGGCTCTGAAAGGATTTTGAAATAAATTCTTGATTATTAACTTGGGACTGAGAATCTTTGTTACTTTTTTAAAAAAAATAAATTTATTTATTTATTTTTGGCTGCACTGGGTCTTTGTTGCTGCATGCAGGATTTCTTTAGTTGTGGCAAGTGGGGGCTACTCTTTGTTGGGGTGCGTGGGCTTCTCATTGCTGTGGCTTCTCTTGTTGCAGAGCATGGGCTCTGAGCATGGGCTCAGTAGTTGTGGTTCGAGGCCTCTAGAGCACAGGCTCAGTAGTTGTGGTACATGGGCTCAGTTGCTCTGTGGCATGTGGGATCTTCCCGGACCAGGGCTCGAACCCATGTCCCCTGCACTGGCAGGTGGATTCTTAAACACTGCGCCACCAGGGAAGTCCTGTTACTTTCATATAATGTAATTCTAGCTTACTTCTTAGTGTTAAGAATGTTAGATTTTTATTTTCAATAGTGTGATTTTCCATATTTTAACAGATTCACAAGCAAGGATTGTGAATTAATAGTGATTACCTCATGTTAAATATCTTCATTTTTAAAAATTAGGTGATGACTGAAATATTAAAAATTTTAAGTCATTAAGGAAGAAAAGGAAACTCAGGGACAAGAGAAGCTTTCTGGTTACAACACTCTATCAGTCACTTTTCTTTCTCTCTAAACTTTCTGTCTCAGCCTCAGGACCTGCACCAGCTCTAAATTCCCCTCCCAGGCCCACAGGGGCATCTCTGAGGCTGACAGGGCCTGTGGCTTCCTGTACCTACAGCTCCGTCTTTGTCTACAGAGTGGTAAGCAGAGGGTAATCAAGGCCCCTTCTGAGGACAGATTACATTCCTGAAACAAAGGATGAGCCCTTTCAGGCAGTGAAATACTTAATCAAAGTCCTTGTGTTCTGTGAGTTTTCAGATTTCGTTATTCATTAGTGAACTTGAACAATACCCAGGCACACCGATGCTTCCTGACAAGCCCTTGAGTACAGGGATTGGACATTACTTTTCCCAATGATGCTGGGTTCTGACCTTCTTGTTAATGTTTTATCCTCTCCCACTGACAGACACAAAGGCATGTGTGGGCCTTGTCAGTGTAGGGGGAGGGTCTCTAAAAACCACTCGAATATACAGAGTGAGTCATGCCAAGGTGCATCCACATTTCTCTGTCCCTTCCTGGCCAGTCCTTGCTGTAAGAATGGGGAATCCTTTGGAAGTTTCATCTTGGGTCAAGGAAGAAGAATAATGTACAGCAAAGACAACTGCCCAGAGTCTCAAGCCCAGGGCCACAAAGAAGAACTGGAAACAATGTCCCCAGATTAGTTTGTAAGACTTGAATATACAAGAGGCCAAGTGAACACTGGCCCGTCATTATGGAGAAGCCCTACAGCAGAACCTGGGCCAGACTGGGAGGAACATATCCCCTCAGGTGTATGTCTCTTCTATATTCCACTTCATGATCCTTAGGTGACCAACATGGGCTGGCCTAGCTCATCACACTGCCCAGAGCAGAGTAGAGAATTATGAGACCAGCCTCTGCCCATGGTCCTGTCTTCACAAGACTGGAAAGGACTTCACACACTGAGCTTGCCCTGCCTCTCTCTCCTAGCTGCTCCTCAACAGCTGAGGCCCAAAGCAACAATGCTGAGGGAATCATCTGGGGATATTGTGTAGAATGTTCATGGCCCCTGAGAAAGGCAGGTTCAGAGGCAGAGAGCCAAGGAGTAGGTCTGGGCCACCTAACCCAGCCCTGATGGTGTTTGTTCCAGCCAGCTCTTTCCTGTGCACATGGCCACCTCCCACTTCCCAGGACCAGCTCCAGGCTTGGTCCATCCACATTTCTGAGGGTCAGAGCTCTGGATCTGCCCCCTCAAAAGTGAACTATATTGAGACACTCGAGTACTGTTATGGGTTCTGTGAACCTTGGGTCCTGTCTGGTAATCTCAACACCCATTTCCTGGTCTTCTGTTGACAGACCTCAGGCCCAGCAGCAGTGGTAGACTCCATCTGATTCTGAACCAGATCCTGGTCTTAAAGACAGGACTTAAAGTCACGTAAATCTGGATCCCAATTCTGTTTGAGAGACAAGTGTTGCATCCATTGAATTGTATAATATCAGAAGGTTAACACCGTGAGTGGGGTGTGTGTGTGTGGGGGGGGGGTAGAGTTTGCTAAAATAATCCAGCCAGTCATTAACAGTATAAATATGAACATAAAAGTAATGATCTACAGGTATTAGAAATACTCCAAAAATACAACAAAAGATATTCCAAAATACAACAAAAGATATGAGACACACAAAAAAATAGAAAAGCATGGCCCATACGCTGGAAAATAAGCAGGTACCAGAAACTGCCTGTGAATAGATGTCAGATGAAACAGAAAAATACTTCAAAATAGCTGAAAAAGTACAATCGAGATTAAAAACTTGCTAGAGTGTCTCAATAGATTTGAATTAGTAGAAGAAAGAATTAGCAAACTTGAATGTAGATAATAAAAATTATGTAATCTGAAAAAGAGAGAGAAGAGAGAATGAAGAAAAATGCAAGGAGACTCACATAAATGTTGGCCATGGTTAAGTACACCAATGAATACATAATGGGAGTATCAGAAGGATAGGAGAGAAGGGAGCAGAAAATTATTTTGAGGAAACAATAACTGAAAATAACGCAAATTTATTTAAAAAACACAATAACCTACACATTCAGGAAACTCAACAAACTCCAAGTAAAATAAATGCAAAGAGAGCCACAATTATATACATCACACTAAAAATACTGAAAACCAAAACAAAAACATAATCTTGAAGACAGCAAGAGAATAACCCCTTGTCACCTATAAGGGAAACCTAATAAGAATAACAGCTAACTTCTTATCAGAAACAATGGAGTCTAGAAAGCAGTGGGATATTCAAAAAGCTAAAGGAAAAAAAATACCAACCTGTCAACCAAGAATCATATATTCAGCAAAGCTATCTTTTAAAAAATGATGACAAAATAAAGACATCCCCAGATAAACAAAAACAAAAATTTGTTTCTACCAGACCCACCTAGCAAGAAACTTAAAAGGAAATTCTTCAGATTGTAGTTCAAATCCAAATGAAAAAAACAAAGCACTGGAAAAGGTAATTATGTAATTCTAATAGATAATATATATACATATTTCTTATTCGTCTCAACTGATTTTAAAAAGTAGCTGAATAAAACAGTAATCATGTAATGTATTGTCAAGCCTAACATTTAGAAAGGTATTATATTTGTCAATTATAGTACAAAAAAGGTGGGTGGAAACAAAGCTGTACTGGGATAAGAAGATAATTCCAGATGGTAATCCACAGGAACAAATGATGAGAACCAGAAATGATAAATAATGAGGTTAATATAACAAAAGCTACAAACATTTACTTGTACTCCTTTCTTTTCTCAGCTTCTTAAAAGTCAAAATATGACATAAGATAATCATTATAACAATGTACTGTTGGGTTTGTTATATTTATAGATGTAATATGTATAACAATAATACTGCAAAAGGGGGGGGAAAGAGAATATAATTATATAGAAGTAATGTTTCTATACATCACTGGAATTAAGTTAAAATAAATTTGAAGCTTATTTTGATAAGTTAAGATGTGTAAGGTAAGCCCTAGAGGAAGCATGAAGGTAACAACTTTAAAAATTATAATGAAAAAATCATAGAAATTAAAATGCTATTATGGAAAATATCCACTTTAATGTAAAAGACAGCAGTGTAAGAGGAATAGAGGAACATAAAATACCTGAGACACAGAAATCCAAAAGTAAAATGTAGTTTGTAAATAAAATATTTTACATATGAGTAGATTACACAAAACATAATAAAAAGGCAGAGATCATCAGTCTAGATAAAAAAACAAGATCCATCTATATACTACCCATAGGAGACAAATGTTAGATTCAAAGCTACAAAAAGATTAAAAGTAAAAGGATGAAAAATATATTTCATGCAAAGAACAAAGATAATTGCTGGAGTGGCTATACTAATACCAGACAAGGTAAACTTCAAAACAATAAAGTTAGTAGAGATGAAGAGGACATTTATAGTGATAAAAGAGCCAATCCACTGAGAAGATAAAATAATTCAAGGTGCGTGAACCATTTTTAACCCCTCAGCTGTGTGAGTGTTCTATTGTACTATATCCTTGTCTGCACTTGGTATTATCAGTTTTTAACATTTAAGGCATTCTGGTGTGTGCGTGGTGGTGTCTCATTGTGGTTTTAATTTGCATTTCTCCAAACTTGCCTCCTTAGCAAAGTAGGCACCGTATCAGTCTCATAATTTTCATTTCTCCAATAACTATTTTTGAATAGCTTTTCATGTACTTAATTGACATTTATGTATCTTCTTTGGTAAAGGGTTCAAATAGTTTTTTAGGGGTTATTTGCCTTCTTATTTAACTGTGAATGTTCTTTATATATTCTGTGTTAAAGCCCTTAATCAGAGAAAAAGAAAATATAATAATTCAAAACATATATGAACCTAATAACAGAGCACAAGGCTCAGAGACCTCAGGGACAACATTAAGCACACCAGCATCCGAATTATAGGCATCCAGAAGCAGAAGAAAAAAGAAATGGTCTCAGAAAATATGTGAAGAGATTACAGTTGAAAATTTCCCCAACATGGGAAAGGAAAGTGTCAACCAAGTCCAAGAAGTGCACAGAGTCCCATACAGGATAAACCCAAGGAGAAACATGCCAAGACATAAATTAATCAAACTAACAAAAATTAAAATCAAAGAAAAAATATTAAAAGCAGCAAGGGAAAAGCAACAAATAACATGAAAAGGAATCCACATAAAATTAACAGCTGATCTTTCAGCAGAAACTCTACATGCCAGAAGGGAGTGGCAAGATATATTTAAAATGATGAAAGGGGAAAACCTACAACCAAGATTACTCTACCCAGCAGGATCTCATTCAGATTCAATGCAGAAATCAAAAGGTTTGCAGACAAGCAAAAGTTAAGAGAATTCAGTAACACCAAACCAGCTTTACAATGAAGGTTAAAGGAACTTCTCTAGGCAGGAAACATAAGAGAAGGAAAAGACTTACAAAAACAAACCCAAAACAATTAAGAAAATGGTAATAGGAGCATATATATCAATAACTACCTGAAATGTAAATGGATTGAATGCCCCAACCAAAAGACACAGACTGGCTGAATGGATACAAAAACAAGACCCATATATATGCTGTCTACAAGAGACTCACTTCAAACCTAGGGACACATACCAACTGAAAGTGAGGGGATGGAAAAAGATATTCCATGAAAATGGAGATCAAAAGAAAGCTGGAGTAGTTATATCTTCTTCTTCAATCCAAGAAGAAGATATAACAATTGTAAATATCTATGCACCCAACACAGGAGCACTTCAATACATAAGGCAAATGCTAACAGCCATGAAAGGGAAAATCAACAGTAACACAACAATAGTAGGTGATGTTAACATCCCACTTACACCAATGGAAAGATCATCCAAACAAAAAATAAATAAGGAAACACAAGCTTTAAATGACACATTAGACCAGATGGACTTAATTGATATTTATAAGACAGTCCATCCAAAAACAACTGAATACACTTTCTTCTCAAGTGCACACGGAACATTTTCCAGGACAGATCAAATCCTCTGTCACAAATCAAACCTTGGTAAATTTAAGAAAATTAAAATCGTATCAAGCATCTTTCCTGACAACAACTCTATGAGACTAGATATTGATTACAGGAAAAAAACTGTAAAAAATACAAACACATGGAGGCTAAACAATATGCTACTAAACAACCAAGAAACCACAGAAGAAATCAAAGAGGAAATCAAAACATACCTAGAAACAAATGACAATGAAAACACGATGACCCAAAACCTATGGGATGCAGCAAAAGCAGTTTTAAGGGGGAAGTTTATAGCAATACAATCCTACCTCAAGACACAAGAAAAATTTCAAATAAACAACCTAACCTTACACCTAAAGCAATTACAGAAAGAAGAACAAAAAAACCCCCAAAGTTAGCAGAAGGAAAGAAATCATAAAGATCAGATCAGAAATAAATGAAAAAGAAATGAAGGAAACAATTGCAAAGATCAATAAAACTAAAAGCTGATTCTTTGAGAAGATAAACAAAATTGATAAACTATTAGCCAGATTCATCAAGAAAAAAAGGGAGAAAAATCAATAGAATTAGAAATGAAAAAGAAGTAACAACTGACACTGCAGAAATACAAAGGATCATGAGAGATTACTACAAGCAACTATATGCCAATAAAACATACAACCTCGAAGAAATGGACAAATTCTTAGAAAAGCACAATCTTCTGAGACTGGACCAGGAAGAAATAAAAAATATAAACAGACTAATCACAAGCACTGAAATTGAAACTGTGATTAAAAATCTTCCAGCAAACAAAAGCCTAGGACCAGATGGCTTCATGGGCGAAATTCTATCAAACATTTAGAGAAGAGCTAACACCTATCTTTCTCAAACTTTTCCAAAATATAGCAGAGGGAGGAACACTCCCAAACTCATTCTACAAGGCCACCATCACCCTGATATCAAAAGGAGAAAAAGATGTCACAGAAAAAGGAAACTACAGGCCAATATCACTGATGAACATAGATGCAAATATCCTCAACAAAACACTAGCAAACAGAATCCAACAGCACATTAAAAGGATCATACACCATGATCAAGTGGGGTTAATCCAAGAAATGCAAGGATTCTTCAATATGTGCAAATCAATCAATGTGATAAACCATATTAACAAATGGAAGGAGAAAAACCATATGATCATCTCAATAGATGCAAAAAAAGCTTTCGACAAAATTCAACACCCATTTATGATAAAAACCCTGCAGAAAGTAGGCATAGAGGGAACTTTCCTCAACATAATAAAGGCCATATATGACAAACCCACAGCCAACATCATTCTCAATGGTGAAAAACTGAAACGATTTCCTCTAAGATCATGAACAAGACAAGGTTGTCCACTCTCACCAGTATTATTCAACATAATTTTGTAAGTTTTAGCCACAGCAATCAGAGAAGGAAAAGAAATAAAGGGAATCCAAACTGGAAAAGAAGAAGTAAACCTTTCACTGTTTGCAGATGACATGATACTATACACTGAACAGCCTAAAGATGCCACCTGGAAACCACTAGAGCTAATCAATGAATTTGGTAAAGTAGCAGGATACAAAATTAATACACAGAAATCTCTTGCATTCCTATACACTAACAACAAAAATCAGAAAGAGAAATTAAGGAAACACTCTCATTTACCACTGCAATAAAAAGAATAAAATACCTAGGAATAAACCTACTTAAGGAGGCAAAAGAACTGTATGCAGAAAACTATAAGGCACTGATGAAAGAAATCAAAGACGATATAAACAGATGGAAAGATATACCATGTTCTTGCATTGGAATAATCAACATTGTGAAAATGACTCTACTACCCAAAGCAAGCTACAGATTCAGTGCAATCCCTATCAAATTACCAATGGCATTTTTCAAAGAACTAGAACAAAGAATTTTACAATTTGTATGGAAACACAAAAGACCCCGAATAGCCAAAGCAATCTTGAGAAAGTAAAACGGAGCTTGAGGAATCATGCTCCCTGACTTCAGACTATACTACAAAGCTACAGTAATCAAGACAGTATGGTACTGGCACAAAAACAGAAATATAGATCAATGGAACAGGATAGAAAACCCAGAGACAAACCCATGCACATATGGTCACCTTATCTTTGACAAAGGAAGCAAGAATACACAATGGAGAAAGGACAGCCTCTTCAATAAGTGGTGCTGGGAAAACTGGATAGCTACATGTAAAAGAATGAAATTAGAACAGTTACTAACACCATACACAAAAATAAACTTAAAATGGATTAAAGACCTAAATGTAAGGCTAGACACTACAGAATTCTTAGAGGAAAACATAGGCACAACACTATATAACATAAATCACAGCAAGATCTTTTTTGACCCATCTCCTAGAGTAATGGAAGTAAAATCAAAAATAAACAAATGGAACCTTATGAAACTTAAAAGCTTTTGCACAGCAAAGGAAACCATAAAGAAGACGAAAAGGCAACCCTCAGAAATGGGAGCAAATATTGGCAAACCAAGAAACTGACAAAGGATTAATCTCCAAAATATACAAGGAGCTCATGCAGCTCAATATAAAAAACACAAACAAGTCAGTCCAAAAATCGGCAGAAGACCTAAAGAGACATTTCTCCAAAGAAGACATACAGATTCCCAACAAACACAGGAAAAGATGCTCAACATCATTAATCATTAGAGAAATGCATATCAAAGCCACAATGAGGTATCACCTCACACCAGAGTGGCCATCATCAAAATATCTACAAACAATAAATGCTGGAGAAGGTGTGGAGAAATGGGAACCCTCCTGCACTGTTGGTGGGAATATAAATTGATACAGCCAATATGGAGAACAGTATGGAGGTTCCTTAAAAAACTAAAAATAGAACTACCATAGGACCCAGCAATCCCACTATTCAGCATATACCTTGAGAAAACCATAACTTAAAAAGATACATGTATCACAATATTCATTGCAACACTATTTACAATAGCCAGGACATGGAAGCAAACTAAATAAATGTCCATCGTCAGATGAATGGATAAAGAAGATGTGGCACATACATACAATGGAATATTACTCAGCCATAGAAAGGAATGAAATTGAGTTATTTGTAATGAGGTAGATGGACCTAGAGACTGTCACACAGAGTGAAGTAAGTCAGAAAGAGAAAAACAAATACCAGATGCTAACACACATATATGAAATCTAAAAAATGGTACTTATGAACCTAGTGGCAGGGAAGGAATAAAGACACAGACATAGAGAATGCACCTGAGGACACAGGAGGGAAGCGGAAGCTGGGACGAAGTGAGAGAGTAGCATTAACATACATACACTACCAAATGTAAAATGGATGGCTAGTGGGAAGTTGTTGCATAGCACAGGGAGATCAGCTTGATGCTTTGTGACGACCTAGAGGGGTGGGATAGGGAGGGTGGGAGGGAGGCTCAAGAGGGAGGGGATATTGTGATATATGTATACATATAGCTGATTTGCTTTGTGTGTTGTATAGCAGAAAATAACACAACATTGTAAAGTAATTATAGCCCAATAAAGACATTAAAAAACCAACCAACAAAAAAAAAAAAAACAGAGCTCCAAAAACATGAACCAAAAGCTGACAGAAGTGAAGGAAGAACTAATAGTTAAATATTAATACTTGGAGACTTTAACATCCCATTTCAACAACAGAACAACCAGGCAGAATATAAACAGGGAAAGAGAAGACTTGAACAACACTATAAACAAATCAGACCTAACAGATATTGGTAAAACAATTCCCCCAGCAACACAGATTATATAATCTCAAGGGCACATGAAAAATTCTCAAGGATAGATCATGTACTAGACAAAAAGAAACAAACAAAAACAAAAACAGAAAACCCTAAATAAATTAAAAGTATTGAAGTAATACAATGTATGTTATCCAACCACAATGGAATGAAATTAAAAATCAATAACAAGAGTATGGAAAACTCACAAATATGTGGATATTAAACTACACACTCTTAAAAAGATCAATGGGTCAAAGAACAATTCAAAAGAGATATTAGAAAGTACTTCGAGATAAATGTTTGTGTTTCAAAGTATACCATCAAAAAATGAAAAGTTTGGGCTTCCCTGGTGGCACAGTGGTTGAGAGTCCGCCTGCCGATGCAGGGGACACGGGTTCGTGCCCCGGTCTGGGAAGATCCCACATGCCGCGGAGTGGCTAGGCCCGTGAGCCATGGCCGCTGGGCCTGCGCGTCCGGAGCCTGTGCTCCGCTACGGGAGAGGCCACAACAGTGAGAGGCCCGCTTACTGAAAAAAGTTAACTCACACAATAGGAAAAAATGATTGTAAATCATATATCTGACATGAAACTAGTATCTGGAATAGAGAACTCACAACTCAATAATAAGACAAATAATCCAATTAAGAGTGGGCAAAGAATGGACTGTTTCTGATGGTAAAATAAATTGAATAAGTAAATTAATTCATTAATAATGTCTTCATTTTCTGATATAATCTTTTTAAATGAACAAAGGATTTTAAAAAATAAATTTATGCATTTTTATTTATTATTTTTGGCTGTGTTGGGTCTTCGTTGCTGCGTGTGGGCTTTCTCTAGTTGTGGCGAACAGGGGCTACTCTTTGTTGTGGTGCATGGGCTTCTCACTGCGGTGGCTTCTCTTGTTGCAGAGCACGGGATCTAGGCACGTGGGCTTTAGTAGTTGTGGTTTGTGGGCTCTAGAGTTCAGGCTCAGTAGTTGTGGCACACAGGATTAGCTGCTCCGCGGTATGTGGGATCTTCCCGGACCAGGGCTCGAACCTGTGTCCCTTGCACTGGCAGGCAGATTCTTAACCACTGCACCACCAGGGAAGTCCCAGGAACCAATATTTTTAAACAGGACTCAGGAGACTAACTTTAAGTTCATACATATTCTCTATACACTCAGTTCTGTTCTTGAGCCCATACAGTGAATTTTTAAAATTTCTGTTACTGCATGTTTTCAGTTCCAAAATTTCCATTTGTTTCTTTTTTATCTTTTCTACTTCTTTGCTGAGACTTAAATTTCTTTGATAAGGCTCTATTTTTTGTTTCAAACTTTTTTTTTTTTTTTTTTTTTCAGTACACGGGCCTCCTGTTGCAGAGCACAGGCTATGGACGCGCAGGCTCAGCGGCCATGGCTCACAGGCCCAGCTGCTCTGCGGCATGTGGGATTTTCCCGGACCGGGGCACGAACCCACATCCCCTGCATCGGCAGCTGGACTCTCAACCACTGTGCCACCAGGGAAGCCCTGTTTCAAACATTTTTGAAATTGCTCATCAAAGTATTTTTATGATTGCTGCTATAAAAATCTTTGTTAGATTATTTTAACATCTCTGTCGCCTAATTCTTGATGTTTACTAATTGTCTTTTTCATTCAAGTGATCTTCCTGGTTCTTGGTATGATGAAAGTCTTTTGTTGAATCCTGGAAAACTTGGGTATTATGTTATGAAACTCCGGATCTTATTTGAATCTTTTGCTTCAGCTGACTTGCTTTGATACTGCTACAGCAAATATGGCATTATGAAGTTCCACCTCATAATGGCCATGTTGGGTAGAAGCTCAGCTTTCCTATTTGGCCTCCCTAGACACCCAAGGAGTTAAGGGTCTCCTTTTTATTCCTTGATGAGGGTGGGATTTCTAGTTCCTCACTAAGCCTTCACTGATATCACTCTGGCTGAGACAGATAAGAGTGCCTTGTATGCTCCCTACTTGGCCTCCTATGGCACTATGGGGTGGGAGTGTGGCCTCATCACTGTTGGGCAGTGGTAAAAATTCTGTCCCTACACTAGGCCCCCTCTGATGCCACCCCAGCAGGGAGAGGATGCGATGCTCTTAGTACTGAGTGGAAGGGAGGGTGGTGTCCCAGTTCCCCATGTAGTCTCCACTATTATTGCTGGGAAGAGAGGTTATTACCACCGGGCATGAATGAATGTCCTAGCTCTTGGCAATACACACACCAGCAAAGTTTTATGGCCCCTCTTTACAGCCTTATAAGGGTGGAAGTCTAGGCTCTCCACTCAGCCTTTGCTGGTGTGTGTAGTGATGGGACCAGTTTTTTCCGTGTTGTTTGGCTGGAGTAGAGTGTTATTATCTAAGAGTTTTCTGTCTTGCTAGGGCACCCTGTTCCTGGTCCTTTGGCTAATGAAAGTAGGCTTTGTTGGGGTTTTGTAAATTTTTTTGTGTCTATGTCTCTTGCTGTTTCTGGGTTCCTGCTACTTCAGTTCTATACTTGGGATATATGAGGCAAAAAGAACTACCGTATCACCGGTCCTGAGGTTCCTAGCTGGCCTATATGCTTCTCTCCATTCTTCAGAATCTTCTTGTGATTGTTTTAAATATAATATACAGGGGTTTAAAATGTACTTAGTGGGCAAATAGCAAAAAGTATATATCTGCCTACTCCATCTTCCTAGAACAATTTGATTTTTAGATTGAAAATTTTAGTTTGTAATCTATAACTTGACTATTTTATCCAACAATATACGCTAATATTGTTACTAATGATGTTTCTACCCCCAAAATACATAAGATGAACATTTAAAAATTTGAGTTAATCTATACCATTAGGAACCGTAAAGCAGTATATGAAAAAACACAGTGGAATTTCTAGGGTTGAAAAGGCCAGGGACTATGTAACTTGAACCAGAATGGGGGCAGGAAAACACACAGGTCTCTTGACTTTTTGTCCAATGCTCTCATTGAAAGTTCTCTCTCTCAAAGAAAACAACAAAAAAAAACTTTAAAAATAGTTCTTGAAAGTTGTATTCCTTAAACAACTGTTTTTATAACCTGAAGCATACTGACTTACAATACTAACTGAAATTATATGTTCTCATTTTGAAAGCATAACTGCACCTTAATTAAAAAGAAAATAACACCATCAGCTTGAAGAATTTTAGCATCTGTGGTATGTCAGTTTGTGCAGGACAATTGTCAAGCACTAAGAGCAGAGCTAACCTCTGGTTTTGTTTTTGTTTTTTTATCTTTTCACTAAACATTTCTCACAGACTGTCCCAAACTACTATTCTCAAGAATCCATCCTTCAGCCAGTTTCTCAAGCCAGAAACTTTGAACCTTCTGTCCCATCAGTCTTCCTAAAACAGGTTTCAAATTGGCCATTTGCTCCTCAGAAATATACTGATTTAATATCTAAAGATCATATCCAAATTCCTGTACTCTCAGATAGCATTTAAAGTTTCTAATAACCTAACTCTAGTTTTCATTGCCAATATTATTTTTTCTTTTATCCTACCAGGAATCCTCCACATCAGCAAGGCTTGTTTACCTGCTGGTCTCTACAGATGCTACATACACTCTCCTTCTGAGCCTTTTGCTCCTGTGGTACTCTTGTCCTTGCCATCCCCTTCCTCTCTCTAGGTATTATGATTCCATTCATCCTTCAGATTTGGATGATAAAAAAATTTGCTCTGAGTTCTTAAACACATATTGGTCACTTCATCAAGCTTCTACTTATTAAGGAAGAAACCTGATCTTATAAACACATACAACGTAGATGATGATGTATCATGACCAGGTAGAATTTATTTCAGGAACACATCGGTTAGCATAAAAATTCAGTCCATATAATCACCTATTAAAAGTGTGAAGAGAGAAATTATGATTATTTCACTAAATGCAGAAAATAAATATGACAAAATACTACTCCCATTTATGATAAAAACTCACAGCACACTGGGAATACAGGGGTATGTTTCTATTTTGATAACAGATATCCACAGACAAATTAAAGGTAACATCATTAAATGGTGAAAAATGAATGCCATCATTCATATTCAACATTGTACTGGCTTGTATATAGTACTATAATGTAAGAAGAAAATTTTCAATGTATTACAACTAGAAGAGAAAAATAAAATGGTCATTATTTACAGATGATCATTGTGTTTGCAGAAAATTCCAAAGAATCTACAAACAAGCTATTAGAAAAAGTCAATTTAGCAAGGTTATTGGCTATATGGTCAATATATAAAAATCAATTTGTTTCTATGTACTAGTAACAAATAATTGGAAAATGAAGTTTAGAAAATACTACTTACAAGAGTACAGTGAGGACATCATGTCCTCTTATGCTTCCTTTCCATTGCACAAACTTTTCCCCTACGTGAATGTCTTTCCATCTACCTCCACGCACTTGTTGAACTCCTATAATCCTTTCCAGTCTCTGTTCAGACTTATCACTCTTTTAAAGCATTCTTTCTCATCCTAAGTACTTTTTAAACTTTAATTTACCAGCAAATTCTTTTCTTAAAAAAAAACACAAAAAGTAACAGATATCAAACATATAGAATAAAAGTGGAGCTTTCTTACTGAAACATGAGTATAGAGTGAACTCAGAGCCATGACTTCCTAAAAAGTCTCCAAAACACAGATTGAAACTCATTAACATTTTTAAGCACCCAAAGATCCAAAAATTGCTACTATAGTCAACATCTTAAAAAAGTGAAATCTTTCTCCGGCTTTACAGAAAATAAGGTCAGCAGATAGAAATTCCTTCACCTTCAAATTATAACAGAAACTTATCTGCATTCCTATCTTTCTGTAGGCTACCTTTCTCTCCAGCCTAAGGTAAAGTCTTCCACCTATGCTCTAATTCTTTCAGAATCTCTCAGAAAATATGTTCCACACAATGATCTCATTAGTTCATCTTCAACATGTGTATACATTGCCTCACTTAACACAGAAATGCTCCCTAAGTAATTTTCTCCCTTCTAAATGCAACCCTCTTTTCTTCCCTTCATTTAAACTTCTTGAAACATAGTGTAAAACAGCGCACTAGTTCTCATCTTCTAACCTAGAATAATGTGGCTTCTGTTCACCCTAATTAACAGAAATTGCTCTTGCCAAGGTCTCCAACATTCTAGCTACCAATTCCAATTTACTCTGTTATGTGATCTGTGGCACCCGACACTACAGAGATTCAGTTCTCCTTTGGGCTCAGTAACATCACTCTTCTGGCTTTTCTCCTACCTCTAGGGCCATTCCATTTCATCTTAGTTAAATTCCTTTTCCTCTACCAACTCCTTATTTACTGATATTTTTTGTAGGGTTTATCCATGATCCCTGCTTCTCATTCTAATCTGTACACTCTGCTGGCCAAGTTCACATAGTGTGGTTTTGACTACCAACTGTGTATTTTAATTACTCTGAATTCTAGTCTTCTGGCTCTAGTCTTCTAGGTTTGTCTGTTCAGCTGTCTTCAACCTCCTAAATTCAGTCTCTACACCTTACTGCCAGAACAATTTCCCTTATATAAAATCTTTCATTGGTTCTAGAAATTTCAGAATCAAATTCAAGTTCTTTAGGATGGCAGTAAGACCTTCAGTTCTGCCTTCTTTTCAAGCTTCAACCTGTCATTCTCACAACTTAACAGGTGTTCTACAAACATGTCATGCTGTCACCTACCTTTACCTTTGCTTATGTGGCTCCCTCCCCTTGAAGCACTCATCTCACTCTCTGGAGAATTTCCATTATTCTTCCAAAATTGGGCTCAGGAATGACTGTCCCTGCTCCTTTGGGGTTCCCTTCGTTAGGTCCATTCTTTCTTTCCACATCCTGCACAAATCTCTACAGTATTTGTGTTCGGTAACATAGTATCATTGTATCATCTATTTCTCTGTGAAAACTACTCTAACACATGGTAATTTACTTACTTTGTTACCTCTTCAACCCTCTCCTTTTGCCCCTCAATTCATGACTTCTTGAAGGCCTGTTCTTTTCTCCTGAACAATTTCCAGTGCCTGGGATAATACCTGGCTCAGGGGTTAAAGAAACATTTACTGAGTAAACTGGCTTTTAAATGGTTTAGAATTCTTTCCCTTCTTTTATTTTCCTTTGGAGTCTGAGATTTTAAAAAATTAGAAAACCTCAAGTGGGGAAAACATGCTTTTATTTCATGAAGTTGATCCCTTTTTAAGACTTTGCTACAGGTGATAGGTTCTTAGGAATTCTTCTGCAGTGAACTAAAAAAACAGCTTTAACTTCAAAGTGATTACCTAATCAAAGTATATTTTTCCTACTTAAATTAGCACGCTGTATAGAACATAGCAAGTACAGTTATAGAATAAATGTGACTTCAATACAAAGAAAAATAATTCTAAAAACAAAATTAGAAATTGCATAAAAATTTGGGAAACAGGTGTAGTTTGGAAGTAACTAGAAAAATAAAGGAGGAAGAGAACAGAGGGTTTTGTTTTTGTTTTGCCTCTTTTTTGATGAAAACCATGTACAAAGTTTGACAATAGTTTAAGAAAAGGCAAGTTCCAGACTGAGGTAGTTTGCAGTTTATTTTTATCTATTATTTGGTCCTTGGCTCTATAAGTGCATATATTTTAAGATTTTGTTTGCTATTAAAATGTTAGTTGTAATAAATATGCTATTAGCTTATACAGTTGGTTTCTAATGAGAAATCCAGTACCCCTGCATCCAAATTTTTCTGTTTATGTGTTGCATAAAGTGTATAATGCTGTATAAGAGAAAAACCTTACCTTTTATCTTACAAATGGCCAAAATCAGTATTTTGTGATTTGTCTCAGGATATTTAAAAAAGTGACTGACAGGTATGAAAGTGTCCCACGTATTTATTACACAGTCAAGGTTTATCCTTAGACTTTAATAACTGTGAGGACTAAATTAAAATAGAAATTTTATCATATTCATTACATTTACTAAATCATTCTCTAGTATGTATATAGTTGTCCCTCAGTATCTATTGGGGACTGTTTCCAGGACCCCCCCCCAACAGATACCAAAATCTGAGGATGATCAATTCCCTTATATAAAATGGTGTAGAATTTACACATAACCTATGCACATCCTCTCTAAATTACTTGTAATACCTAATACAATGCAAATGCCATGAAAATAGTTGCCGGTGTGTGGTAAATTTAAATTTTGCTTTTTGGAACTTACTGGAATTTTTTTTCTGAATATTTAAAATTTGCAGTTATTTGAATCAGTGGATGTGGAACCCAGAGATAAGCAAGGCCAACTGTATTCTAATAAGCTTTGGTTTAAGGATTTCACACATGCAAATCCACTTTGAAGGAGTTCTCTTCAATGTGAATTTTATAATGGTTAGTAAGGGATGACCTCTGGCTGAAGAGTTTCCCACATGCATTACATTCATAGGGTTTCTCTCCAGTATGAATTCTTTGATGCGCAATAAGTGATGAGCTCTGCCTAAAAGTTTTCCCACATGTACTACATGCAAAGGGTTTTTCTCCTGTATGAATTCTTTGATGTTGAATAAGAGCTGCACTTTGGCCAAAGGATATCCCACATTCCAGACATTGATACGGTTTCTCTCCTGTATGAATTCTCTGGTGATTACTAAGGGATGAGTTACACCTGAATGTTTTCCCACACTCATTACATTTATAGGGTCTTTCTCCAGTATGCATTCTCTGATGTTGAATGAGAGCTGAACTTTGTCTGAAGGCTTTCCCACATACTTTACACTTACATGGTTTCTCTCCAGTATGAATGCGCTCATGAATAATGAGTGTCGAGTGGGAACTTAAGGCTTTACCACATTCATTACAATTATACAGTTTCTCTCCAGTATGAATTATTCGGTGTCTATTAAGTCGTGAAATAGAAGTGAAACCTTTTCCACATTCATTACATCTATAAGGCTTTTCTCCAGTGTGAATTCTTTCATGTTGAATAAGAGATGCACTCTGACTGAATGCTCTCCCACATTCACTACATTTAAAAGGTTTCTCTCCTGTGTGAATTCTCTGATGATAACGAAGAGATGAACTAGACTTAAAGGTATTGCCACATTCATTACATAAATAGGACTTCTTTCTGAGATGAATTCTCTGACATCCAGAAGGGGATGTGCTACAACTGGATGCCTTCCTTCCTGGGTTATATTTGTGGGGATTTTCTCGAGCGTGGATTTTTTGATGTATAAAAAGGGTAGACCTTCTGCTGAAGGATTTACCACATTCTTTACATCTATAGGATTTTTCCACAGTATGGGTTCTTAGGTGTTTACAAAGGGATGCACTATGGCTGAAGGCTTTTCCACATTCTTTACATATATAGGGTTTCTCTCCAGTATGAGTTCTTTGATGTTGAATAAGAGCTGAACTTTGGCTGAAGGCTTTCAAACATTCTTTACATTTAAATAATTTCTCTCCAGTATGGTTTTTCTGATGTTTACGAAGGGATGAATTGTGAATGAAGGCTTTTTCACAAATGTTACATTTATAGCGTTTTTCTGCTGTCTTGATTTTTGGTTGGTTAAGTAAATTTGAATCCTGCCTGAAGCTATTTCTTTGTATTTCATATTTTGAGGGTGTTTTTTCTCTAGCAGTCTTTTGTTGCTTAACAAACACTGATTTCAGGCTGAAATTCTGGCCAAAGTCATTATTTTTATGGCTTCTTTCTACAGTGAGGATCTTTGTATGGGTGACTGAAATTATTTGTAAACTTTCATTTTTGTCCTTCTGTTTCTCTATTCTGTCTTCATATAAGCAGGATTTTTCTGATATGAAGTTCCAGGGTTCATTTTTTTTGAGTCTTTTCCTTACTGGCCCCCAAAATGATGAGTCTTGAGTTTGAGTTGACTTTGTGGTTTTAGGACTGCTCTTACATCCTGAAGAAAACAAAAAAAGAAAGAAATTGCCAATGATCCACATGATTAGCTGAGACTAAATGTGTAGAAGGACTAAATATTAATGATATCTAAATAAGGCATTGCTTTCTGGCTAAAAGAACCTATAGCAAGAGGAAAAAATAGGAAAGTAACAGTGTCACCGTATAAAATAATAATGGATGAGAGCTGGAGTACTAGGGTGAATAAAACAAAGATGGTCATTTAAAGAAGGTGAGAGTATACACATTACCAGAAGAATGGAGAGAAGGCATCAGAGGAGGAGTATGAATTGGGAAATGCAGTCTAGTATCCAAAGCCTATGACAGACTCATACATTATCTCCATGACATCACTCTCATTTCTGTAATTATTTCTAATCTTGAATGTCTTCCCTACTCTTCCTACATGTCAAACTTCTCTGTAGCCTTCAGATTCAGTTCCAGTGTTAAGCTCCTCTTTGCACCCTTTCCTGACTCTGAGCTCCAAAAATCTATTCCCCTTATTATACCACTTAACCACAGTATATTATAATATGTACCTAAGGGAAAAAATTATGAGTATATCTAGAGATAATGAGAAAGCCTTAAAAAAATTCAGCACCACTGATAATAAAAATAAAAATATTCAAGAAAAACAGGAATTGAGGGATGCTTCCTCAACAAGATAAATACATATACTTTAGTCCTAAAGCCAGTATCTTATTTAATGAAGAAACTCTAGAGACATTTCCACTATGATCAAGAACAAGGCAAGGATGCCCATTACTTTCACTTCTGTTCAACATTGTACTAGATGTATCAACCAACACAAGTACACAAGCAAAATCAATTAGAGGCATAAGCATGAGTAAAGAGGAAATAAAACTATCTCTATTTGCTGATGATATAATACTATAACTGAAATTAAACCTCAGAGAATCAATGATAAACCTTGATCAGTGACATACCAGAATATAAAATTAACACACTAAAATCAATAATCTTCATTTATACAAAGATTTAGGGAAATGAATTCACAAGAAATATGAAAAACTTATATGGGAAAAAATTTTAAAGTCTTTAAAAAAATTTTTTTAAGATTTTTTTTATTGTTGTTGTGGACCAGTTTTAACGTCTTTATTGAGTTTGTTACAATATTGCTTCTGTTTTATGTTTTGGTTTTTTGGCCCCGAGGTATGTGGGATCTTAGCTCCCTGACCAGGGATCAAACACGCACCCCCTGTATTGGAAGGTGAAGTCTTAACCACTGGACTGCCAGGGAAGTCCCTAGAACAGTCTTGAATAACATTAAAGTCACCTGAAAAACCTCTCCTATTCTTGGATAAAACACTTCAATGTTATAAAAATATAAGGATTAAGAAATATAAAGATATTTTAAATCCTGCTGTAATTAACAACATAACTTTACAACTTAAAGAACTAGAAAAAAAACCAAACTAAACCCAAAGCTAGCAGAAGGAAGAAATAATAAAGACAAGAACTTAGATACATAAAATAGAAAAACAGTAGAGAAAAAAATCAACAAATGCAAAATCAGTTATTTGAAAAGATCTACAAAATTGACAAAACTTTAGTGAGACTGACTAAAAATAAAAGAGAGAAGACACAAAGTACTAAAATCAGAAATGCAAGTTGGCAACATTACCATGGAGTCAAAAGAAATAAAAAGGATTATAAGGAAAAACCATGGATAACTGTATGACAAAAAATTGTATAGCCTAGATGATATGGACAAATTCCGAGAAACACAAAACTTACCCAAACTGAATTATGAAGTAGAAAATCTGAACAGACATATAACTAGTAAAACAATTGAACCAGTAATCAAAGCCTCCCAATAGTAAAAATGCTCTGTACCAGATAGTTTTATTGTCTATCAAATATTAAAGATGAACTAACACCACTCCTTCTGAAATTCTTCCAAAAAACTAAAGAGGAGGCAATATTTCCTAACTTATTCTATGGGGCCAGCATTGCCCTGATAATAAAGCCAGACAAAAACCCTATAAGAATAGAAAACTAAAGACCAATATTCCTTGTGAATATTGATTTTAAAATCCTCAATAAAGTACTAGGCAAAGAGAATTCAGAATATTAGAATGATTATACACCATGAGATTTATCCTTGGAATGCAAGAATGGTTCAACATATGAAAACCAATTAAAGCAACACATCACATTAACAGAAAGAAGACACAAAATCACATGATCATCTCAAGTGATGTAGAAAAAAGCATCTGACAAAATTCAAAATTCAACACCTTTTCATGATTAAAAAAACCCCAAAACACTTAATAAACTGGGACTGGAAGGAAAATACCCCAACACAATAAAGACCATCCTTAAAGAACCCATAGTTAACATCATACTCAATGGCTAAAGACTATAATCTTTTCCTCTGAGATCAGGAACAAGATAAGGATGCCCACTTTTACCACTTCAACCCAACACAGTATTGGAATTTCTAGCCAGAGCAATCAGGCAAGAAAAATAAATAAAAGATATCTAAATTGGAAAGGAAAAAGTAAAATGATCTCAGTCACAGATGACATGACCTTTCTTAAAAATTTATTTTTTTGAAGTATAGTTGATTTACAATGTTGGGTTAATTTCTGCTGTACAGCAAAGTGATTTGAGTTACACATACATACATTCTTTTCATATTCTTTTCCATTATTTATGGTTTATCACAGGATATTGAATATAGTTCCCTGTGCTATACGGTAGGATCTTGTTTATCCATTATATATATAATAGTCTGCAACAGATGACAACAGATGATCTTATATGTAGAAAATGTAAAGGTTCCACAAAAAAATTGTTAGAATACACAAATTCAGCAAAGTAGCAGGATAAAAAATCAACACAAAAAAAGTTGTGTTTTTATCCTCTAACAATGAACAAGCCAAAACAGAAATACAGAAAAGGATTTAATTTACAATAGCATCAAAAAGAATAAAATACTTAGGAATTAACTCAAAGGAGGTAAAAGATTTGTACACTGAAAAAAGAAGACATAGGTAAATGGAAAAACATCAGGTATTTACAGACTGTAAGATTTAATACTCATAAGATGGCAATACTACCTAAAGTGATCTAGAGATTAAATGCAAGCCCTATCAAAATTCCAATGCCGTTTTTTTTGCAGAAATAGTAAAACTCATCTTAAAATTTATATGGAATCTCAAGGGACCCTGAAAAGCCAAAATAATCTTGAAAAAGAACAAATTTGGAGTACTCATACTTCCTGATTTCAAAACTTATACAAAGTTACAATAATCGAAGCATTGTGGTACTGGCATAAAGATGAACATATAGATCAATAGAATAGAATAGGAAGTCTAGAAATAAACCTTCACATATATGGGCAAATGAATTTTGCCCATAAAAAGGTGCCAAGACTATTCAATGGGGTAAAGACAGTCTTTTCAACAAATAGTGCTGGGAAAGCTGGATATCCACTTGCAAAAAAAATGAAGCTGGACCCTTTACCTAACACCATACACAAAAATTAACTCAAAATGAATACATGACTTAAATGTAAGATCTAAAACTATAAAATTCTCAGACGAAAACATAGGGTAAAAGCTTCACGACTTAGGATTTAGCAATGATTTCTGGGACAGGATACCAAAAGCACAGGCAACAAAGGAAAAAAATAGACAAATAATTGGATTTCATCAAAATTAAAAGCTTCTGGGGGAATTCCCTGGCAGTCCAGTGGTTAGGACTCAGCACTCTCACTGCCAGGGCCAGGGTTTTATCCCTGGTCAGGGAACTAAGATCCTGCAAGCCAAGCAGTGTGGCCAAAAAAAAAAAGAAAAATTAAAAATAAATAAAAGCTTTGGTACATCAAAGAACACTATCAGCAGAATAAAAAGACAACCTGCAGAACAGGAAAAAATATTTTCTAATTATGTATCTGATAAAGGGTTAATATCCAGAATATATAAAGAATTCCTACAACTCAACAATAAGAAAACAAACAATCCAATTCAAAAATAAGCAAAGGACTTGAATAGACATATCTCTATAGAAGACATACCAATGGCCAATAAGCACATGAAAAGATGTTCAACATGTCAGGAAATAAAAATTCAAACCACAATATTCCACTTCACGTCTGTTAATATGGCTAATATATATGTGTGTGTGTATATTTTATATACATGTGTGTATGTGTGTGTGTATACACACAGAAAATAACAAATGTTGGCAAGGATGTGGAGAAACTGGAACCCTTGTGCACTGCTGTTGGGAATGTAAAATAATATAGCCACAGTGGACAACAGTATGGCAGTTCTTCAAAAAGTTAAGCAGAGAATTACCATGGGATTCAGTAATTCCATTCCTACAGATATACCCAAAAGAACTGAAAGCAAAAACTCAAAGAGATATTTGTATACCCATGCTCATAATAGCATTATTCACGGTAGCCAAAAGGTGGAAACAACCCAAATGTCCATTGACAGATGAATGGAAAAACAAGAAGTAGTATATACATATAATGGATTATTACTCAGCTTTACAGAGAAATGAAATTGTGATAGATGCTACAACATGGATGAACCTTGAAGACATCATGCAGCGTGAAATAAGCCAGACACAAAATGACAAGTGTTATATGATTCCAATTCTGAGGATTCTAGAACAGTCAAATGCAGAGACAGAAAGTAGAATAGTGATTATCAGAGGCTGGGGAGAAAAGCAGATGGAGAATTATTATTTAATGGGTAGAGAGTTTCAGTAAGGGATTATAAAAAACTTCTCCAGATGGATAATGATAATGGTTACAACACTGTGAATGTACTTAATGGCATCAAAGTGTATACTTACAAATAGTTAAAATGGTAAATTTTACATTATTTTTATTTTACCACAATAAAAAAAATAATTAGGGAACAATAAAATGTTTTGTCGAGAATTTGGGTAAACTGGAACCTACATACATAGCTGGTGGGAATGTAAATACAACTGCTCTGGGAAGCAGTTTGGTAGTTACTTAAAAAGTTAAACATAGCCTAAACATATGACTCAGTAATTTCATCCTAAGTATACACCCATGAGAAATGAAACATATGTCAAAATAAAAACTTTTACACAAATGGTCATAGCAGCATTATTTGTAATAACCAAAAATGGAAACTCAAATGTCCATCAACAGATGAATGGATAAACAAAAGGTGATATATCCATACAATGGAATATTAGTCATCCATAAAAAGGAATGAGGTACTGATACATATTACAACATGAATGAATCTTGAAACTATGCTAAGTAAAAGAAGCCAGATAGAAAGATCTACATATTATATGATTCCACTTACATGAAATGTCCAGAATAGTCAAATCCACAAAGACAGAAAGTAGGTTAGGAGTTCCCAGGGGTTAGGAGGATGCAGGAATGTGGAGTGATTGCTAATTGGTACAGGATTTCTTTCTGGGGTAATGAAAATGTTCTACAATTAGTGGCAATAGTTGAAGATCTTTGTGAACATACTTAAAACCATTAAATTGTACACTTTAAAAGCATGAATTTTATAGTATGTGAATTATACCTCAACACAGTTGTTTAAAAGAGAGAGAGAGAAAAAGCAACAATTCCCAGCATCATAGCCCTGTATGCTCCTGATCCTCACTTCCCCAGGTAAAAGGCTCTGTGATGAGCAATGGTAGACTGAAAAAAAATGCCAGAGAAAGGAAGAACTCTAGCAAAGAGCCTGAAGAAGAGCTGAAGTGACCACCAAAAAGATTAATCCCACTTTGAATTGAAAAATATGAAAAAAATAACCAAAAAGATTGGAACAGGAGCACAGGAAACATAAAGTACAGCTTAATTTAAATTCCCAGCTCACAACACTAGAAAAACTAAGTAAATGGAAAGAAAGCCATGGAAGAAAAAAGTAAGGATAAAAACAGGAATTAATAATGAAGAGAACAGATATCTCTATTAAAATCTATGAAAACCTATATGAAACAGATAATTCTCTAGAGAAATGCAGGTTACCAAAACTGACCCCATTACAATTAGAAATCTGGGACAGACCAATTATCATTGAAAAAATTAAGTTATTAAAGAGCAATCCTATAAAAAAGCACTGGAGAATTCTACCACATCTTGAAGGACCAGATAGTCCCAAGGCTCTATAAATTATGCCAGTGCATTTAAAAGAAAGGAAAAGTTCCTAGTTCCTTTTATGAAGGAAATATAATATGAAAACAAACCAGATAATAATACAAAGAAAGAAAACTACATAACAGTGTCAGTTATATTAGTGCAAACATTCTAAGAAAATTATCTTTAGCAAACAGATTCCAACACCACATTATTCCAGGAATGCAAGCAAAGTTGCTTCAATATTAGTATATCCATTAATATCATATAGTTTCCTCTTCTACCTTGTGGGTTATGACCAGAAATCATCTCCTACTCACTATAAATTCCTCAATATGGCACTCAAATTACAATTTTTGTTTTACTAATCTTCTTTAAACACAGTTTTTTAATCTTTTTGAACAATGTCAAATACTCTTAGTTGATATACACACATCTTTTAAACTCATATTAGAAATTGTATTATAGAATAGTTGGGTTGTGGGGAGGTTTCAGGACCAATCCAAGCAGGGAAACAGGTAGGCATTATTGAGGTAGTGTATGGAAGTGTCAAAATATAAGATGAAGCCAAAAGTTGTGAGCTAGGAAAAGCCAGTATGTGCCTCAAGCAAGAGGCAATAATGAATTGCATGCAATACTGAAAAGTCAAGGGTCAGTAATATGGACAGCCAAGGACAGAAGGAGGTAAAGGAGGGCTAACATGATAATAGTAAAAAACTGAATTCAACTAAAATTTTATTAAGGCCGTAATTCAATGATTTCAGCTAGAATATTTATATGGTTCACTGAACTATAAAAGATAGCACAGGGTTTCCCTGGTGGTGCAGTGGTTGAGAGTCCGCCTGCCGATGCAGCGGACATGGGTTCGTGCCCCGGTCCAGGAAGATCCCGCATGCTGCGGAGTGGCTGGGCCCGTAAGCCATGGCCGTTGAGCCTGCATGTCCGGAGCCTGTGCTCCACAGCGGGAGAGGCCACAACAGTGAGAGGCCCGTGTACCGCAAAAAAAAAAAAAAAAAAGATAGCACAGTTTTAGTTTACAAAAAGTCAAATTTCAATAGGTAAGTTTTAAAGTAATGTTGGAACTAAAATGGAAAATAAAATATCCTGTAAATAAATCTCTGGCTCTGCTTTCTAAAGGAGCTCTAAACAATATCATCCCACCAGTACATGTGTGTTACAGTCTTCAAGATTTTGATCTCTAACACTAAAATGAGTGAGGACTCCTTAGAAGGATGGCTATTTCCTTTATGGCCTATGAGAGGTACAAAACATGTGTGAGATTTCTTTGTATGGGCTCTGGAAGGTGGTACACAGTGAGTGTGGGACATACTGATATTAGTAGAAAGCAAGGATGCTAACAAAATTTATAAGGTTAGTAAGATATGCATTAAATTCATTAGCATGTTTGCCTATCGTGGTGTGGGGTGAGATAGGGAATAGGGAAGAGAATGGAGTAGAAATATAAGAATGAAAAAATGGGCCTTGTAGACATGAGTGTAAAAAATGTGCTACTAAACAGAGTATGGCTAACTCAATCCTCTGCCCTTGAGATTCAAAAACATATATACACAAACATATACGTGTGTGAGTGTGTGTGTGTAAGGGCTGTGTCAAGGGACATAGGACCTGCTTTAAAAGAGTTCCTGATGACTAAGTCGACAAGCTGTATCAAAAATACTACATCATAAAAAGCCATGAGTTCATAATGATAATAGAAAGAAAAAAATATAATTCTTAATTTAAAAAAAGAACTATAACTAGATTAATATTTTTGAGAAAATTATTATTCAGTTTTAAATATGTTATCAAGATTGACAGATGACTACCCACACATAAAGACTTGTATATTCATCATTAATAAAAAGTTTGAAGGAAAAAAAAAACAGCTTCAAAAATCTAAAAGGAATAGTGTCAAGGACACTCACTTTATATGCCAAATTATAAAGGTGTAGACTATTACAAAGCATTAAAAAACCATATCAAGACATTCCATTCAGATAAGAGGCCCTATCAGTCGGCTTGGATGAAAAAAGGTCATGATCTGCAAGATAGGATGACAATCTTGTAAGCCTAGCTACAAGGCGCTGTATCAGTTCTACTCATCCCAACTACACCATCAAGTGCTAACACCAGAGTCCTAAATTCATGCAAAGAAGAGCCTTGGACCATGCCCCTGAAGCAAAGAAGAGCCTTGGACCATGGACCTCCTAAGTGTTCCTTATGACCAGCTTAGGGTTTTCTTCCTTTTATTTTGGTTTTAGCAAGGTCTACAAACCTATCTCCTGAAATGCAGATCAAACATTGGTCTATCTTAGACCAAGCCTGAGCTACCTCATGAACAAGTCAGAAGTTTATAGAGACCAAAATGATCTTATCTCTCCTCTGCCAGGGGGCAGAAAGTCTAACAAATGACAAACAGTTGTCATCTGTGCATGGTTACCACCCTGACTAGTTTCTGTCATTAGGTCTATATTCTCTCTCCTTGGCTCTTAAGACTCTGAGATTCTATCTTCAGCCTTCTTCTTTCCCTAGTTGATTTTATCCACTCTAAATCCTGCTGCATGAATGACTATCCCAACTTTCCTCAAAATACTTTAAGTGGTATTTCTAACTGCCTACTAGCATTTCCATTTTAGTATTTTTCTTATGCTTCAAATTCAGTCTGTCCAAATCTGAACCTGGCACATGCTTTTTCAAACCTTTTTACTATTTTCCCTAGTTCAGAATGACATCATAACCTTACAGTTGCTCTGCCATAAGTTCTTAATCCCATGTCAAAACTTTCTGCCCCCTGCATTCCAAGCCTAGTCACCAAATGCTCTTAATTAAATTCCATCACTGAAATGTCTCTAACAGCCATCCCTAAAGTATGCCTAGGTTGGGGGTCTCATTACCCTATAATGGTTACTGCTACTGACTCTCACTATGTTCCTTTGATCCCAGTTTCCTACCTATCCAGTATTATTTTCCACTGTTTTTATCCTTAGAGAACTCATCTTGTGTATTAGTTTCCTATGGCTGCTGTAACAGAGTATCACAAACTTGGTGGCTTAAAACAACGCATTTTATTCTCTTACTGTCTAGAGGTCAAAAGTCTGAAATCAGTTTCACTGGGCTGAAACCAAGGTGTTAGTAGAGCTCAAGGGGAGAATCCACTCCCTTTCTTTTTCCAACCACTAGAGCTGCGTTCTTTGGCTCATGGTCTCTTCCTCCACCTTGAAAGCCAACAGCATAGCATCTTCATATTTCTCTTTGCTTCCATCATTATACTACCTCTGCTTTCTTGTCAAATTTCCTTCTGCCTCTCTCATAAAAAGTCAACTGTGATTACACTTGGGCACCCCTAGATAATCCAGGATAACTTCACCATCTCAAAATCCCTAATTCAATCATATTAAGATAACTTAAGGCGATATTAAGGTAACATCACAGGGACTTCCCTGGTGGCGCAGTCATTAAGAATCCACCTGCCAATGCAGGGGACACGGGTTCGAGCCCTGGTCCGGGAAGATCCCAAATGCCGCGGAGCAACTAAGCCCGTGCACCGCAACTAGTGAGCCTGTGCTCTGGAGCCCGTGAGCCACAACTACTGAGGCCCACGCTCCTGGAGCCCATGCTCCACAAGAGAAACCACCGCAATGAGAAACCCATGCACCCCATCGAAGAGTAGCCCTGCTCACCACAACTAGAGAAAGCCTGCGTGCAGCAAAGAAGGCCCAACACAGCCAAAAATAAATAAATAAAAAAAACAAAACAAAAGGTAACATCACAGGGTCCCAGGTATCTTGAGGGGCCATTATTCAGCCTATCACATTCTGTTATTTAAAAGACACTGATTACTCTTTTATTTTATTCATTCAACAAATATTTACTGTGTTGCTACAATGTGCCAGACTCTATTCTAGGCACTGGTGCTCTGTAAGACACCAGAGATCTAGTAATGAAAAGAAATAATTCGTTTCCTCCAGGAGCCTAATTTAACATTAGAAACGAATAATTCAACATGCAGTCACAACACAATGTGATCATTTCTACAACAAAAACAAAAGATAGAAACAGAAGCAAATGTGAGCTTTGAATAGTATCCAAACTATCCTTAGATAGTGGAGGATGTAGGCAGGAAAGAGGTACAGGCAGTGGTTACGATTTTCTAGGATTTTAGGGGATTGGCAGTTTGCTAGTGAAAACTTAAAAATTGAATCTTCCCTTTTGCCAAAAGGGAAAGATATGTGCCGCCACCCCTGCCCTTTTTCTTAGAATATTCTTTGAGAAAATTTGTATTTGTAAATCCTTCCTCTATGCCTTTGATATGTATGTAAACTTGTAAAGCCTCTGTGAGCATTACAAACCAGGAATGTTTTTCTTGAGAGCCTGGGAGCCATCTCTTTGAAATGTAAACATCAAGAAAGAGAGTGATCCTATCTCCCTGTCATTGTGGAAGTTTACCTAGTGCCGAACTCCAAACTGTTACCACCTGCTCATCATACTATACCAGTTTTCTTTTCACTAGCACAGATAGCCCAACTGCCAGGTGAATTTAGGATAAATATGAAAGAATGTATAGCTAACTGTGTTGTCAGTCCCCTTAAATGAGGACAAATTACAATTAACCTCGAGAACATGTATATAATTGCTCAGCTACATTACAAAAACAGAAAGAGGGCTTCCCTGGTGGCGCAGTGGTTGAGAGTCTGCCTGCCGATGCGGGGGACACGGGTTCGTGCCCCGGTCGGGGAGGATCCCACGTGCCGCCGCTGAGCCTGTGCGTCCGGAGCCTGTGCTCCGCAATGGGAGAGGCCACAACAGTGAGAGGCCCGCGTAAAAACAGAAAGAAACCCCACCCTTTTAATCTCATCAGCAGGTTACCTATGATGCATGCGGAAATCTGGTTTAATGTTTATTCAATAGTAACTGTTTTCTGTCTTTTGGAGAGGTTTTTCTGAGTTGGCAGGAGATAAAAAAAAAACTTTCCCCAATACTACATGAAGGAATACGGGTGAGGGTTGAAGGCAGAATCAATATTTTTTTTTACCCCAAATGGCTTTTTGGCCTTATTTCCTGAAGTATTTCCCTGATTTATCCAATAATCAGTCAGATTCAATGTCATAGCTCAATAAAAATGTGACTTTAATTGGCACTCTCACAGGGCTTTCTTGAGAACCAGAGGATTGAAAGACTTAAAATTGGTATGCTGGGAATTACACATAACAGTATAATTATAAATGGGTGTGGTACTGCACATTTGTGAACATCCTGTGTCTTACTGAAAAAAGGAATGCTGGTCTAGACAATTTGTTTTTCGTAACTCCAATTTTTAAAACTTTTTATTATGGAAAAATTTCAATATATACAAAAATAGAGAGAATTGTACAATGCAACAACAACCACCAACACTTCATATATAAGCTCTTACTCCTCCTCCATCAGACTGGCTAAAGCAAATCCTAAACATCGTATCATTTCATCTAATAATGTTTCCAAATGCATTTCTCAAGGATAAGGTCTTAAAAAAAAAAACAAAAAAAGCAAAACATCTCACAGCCAGTGAACTTAACACTACTCACTAGTAGCATCTTATATACATGGAAGTGTTTGAACTTCCCTAATTGCTTCATAAATTTTTTCAATTAGGAAACAATCAAGGTTCACCCACTGTATTTGGTTGGTATGACTCTTAAATCTCTTAGTCACTATGTTATAAATGTAATCTGCTGAAGTGAAGGTCATTTGGCCTCCCAGAAAAATATCTTAACCTGATAAAGAGCATCTGCAGCAATCTAGAGCTAACAGTATACTTGATGGTGAAAGGCTAAATGCTTTATACTTAAGATTGGGAACAAGGCAAGAATGTCTGTTCTCACCACTCTTAATCAGTATAGTACTGAAAGTCTACTTAGTACAATATGGTAAGAAAAGGAAATAAAAATCATACAAATCAGAAAGGAAGAAATGAAACTATCCCTATCTTGAGATGATAGTACATTAAAAAAATCCCTAGGAATCTACAAAACATTTCCTAGAACTATTAGGAGTTTAGGAAGGTCACAGGATATAAGGATAAACATACAAAAATCAATATTATTTCCATATACTATGGACATGTGGGCACTGAAATTATATTTACAATACCATTTATAATTACTCAAAAAATACTTAGGTGTAAATGTAACAAAATATGTACAGGACTTGTATTCTGCGAACTACAAAACACTGATGAAAGAAATTAAGTAAGAGCTAAATAGGGAATTCCCTCGTGGTCTAGCGGTTAGGACTCAGCGCTTTCACTGCTGAGGGCCTGAGGGCCCAGGTTCAATCCCTGGTCGGGGAACTAAGATCCCATAAGCTGCACATTGTGGCCAAAAACAAAAACAAGCTAAATACATGGTAAGATACACCATATTGATGGATTGGAAGATTCAGCATAGTAAAGATCTCAACTGTCTCCAAGTTTACTTGGTTTACTGCAATATCTCAGCAAGATTTTTTCGTAGATATAAATTATTCTAAAATTTATATGGAAAAGCAAAGAAACTAGAATAGTTAAAGCAACTTTGAAAAAGAATAAAGAAATAATCAACCCATCCAATATTAAAGCCTATATATAGCTACAGTAATCAACACTGTGTGATGTGGGTGGAGGGATAAACACACAGATCAGTGAAACAGAACACCTAGAAACAGACTCACAAATGGGCTCAACAGCTTTTTGACAAAGGTGTAAAAGAACTGAGTGGAGGAAGATAGCTTATTCAACAAATAATGCTGGGACAACTGACTGTCCATAAGCAAAAAAAAAGAATCTTGACCGAATCCTACATCTAATACAAAAATTAAATGCAAAAGAATCACAGAAATAAATGTACAGTGTAAAACTACAGCATTTTTAGAAGAAACACAGAAGAAAATCTACAAGATCTGAGGATAGGCAAAGAGTTCTTAGACTTGACAACGAAAGGACAATCCATAAAAGGAAACACTGATGAACCAGACCTCTCAAAATTAAAACTTTTGTTCCTCAGAGACACAATTAAGAGGATGAAAGGAAACTAAAGACTAGGAAAAAATATTTGCAAACCACATATCCATCAAATGACTACCATCTAGAATATATAAAAAACTCTCAAATCTCAACAGCAAAAAACCAAACAATTAGAAAATGGACAAAAGACACGAACAGACATTTCATCAAAGAAGATATACAGATGGCAAACAAGCACATGGAAATAACATCATTAGAACTTAGGAAGATGCAAATTAAAATCACAGTGTATATCACCATATACCTATCAGAATGGCTAAAATAAAAGTATTGACAACGCAAAATGTTGGCAAGGATGCACAGAAACTGAATCACTCATATGCTGCTGCGTTGCTGGTGGAATGTAAATTGGTACAGCCACTCTGGAACACAATTTAGCTGTGTCTTTCAAACTAAACATGCAACTACAACACGACCCAGTAATTGCACTCTTCCACATTTATCACAGAGAAATAAAAACTTACTTTTGCACAAAAACCTATACACAAATGTTTATAGCAATGTTACTTATAATTGTCAGAAACTGGAGACAACCCATATGTCCTTCAACAGTGAATGGTTATGTAACTGTGGTATATGTGTTTTACAAAAAACTATTCAGCAATCAAAAGGAATGAAATATTGATAAGTAACAAGGAAATACTGACAAGGAACTACTTGAATAAATTTCCAGAGAATTATGCTGAGTGAAAAAGAAAACAGTCCTAAAAGGTTGCATACTGTATGACTCCATTTAAATAACATTCCTGAAATGACAAAATTATAGAAATGGACTAGTGGTTACAAAGGGTTAAGAATAAGAGGAGGTGAGGAACAGGGACAAGGAACAAGATGAAAGTGGGTGTCTAAAAATGAGTAACAGGAAGGATCCTTATGGTGACAGAAGGAATTCTTCCATATCTTTGCTGTATCAACATCAATATCTTGTTTGCAGTCTTGAACTATAGTTTTGAAACTGGGTAAAGGACCAATGGGATCTCTCTGTACTACTTCTTATGTGAATTTAAAATTATCTTAAAATCAAAAAAAATTTTTTTAAAGTAAAATTCCCTCTAAAGTAAAAAATCAAATTGGTATCATTCCTCCAAATCTGATCTCCTACTACCACTATCTCAGTGAATTATATCATTATCCATCCCTGAACAAGTCACAAACCAAGCAACCATCCTTGACAACTCAATCTCCTTTATCTTCCATATCCAATTCATCTTTAAGTCCTACTGCATTTATCTCCTAAATGTCTCTGAAACTGGTTCCCTTCTTTCTGTGTCCATCACCACTAACCTAGCCAAGTCATTCATGCATTCATTAACTGGAAGCCAACTCTGACCGAGCACTATTTTAGGTACTGGAGAAATGGGTACAAATGAAACAGACAACCCAGCACAAGAAAGTTTATAATTCAGAGGAAGAGCAGATTATAAATAAATATGTACTATTTTGCAGTGATAAGTACTCTGAGAGAAAATAACACATGGTGAGGGCATAAAGACTGTGGAAGAATGCTGGAGAGGGTGTGGAGAAAAGGGAACCCTCTTACACTGTTGGTGGGAATGTAAATTGGTGCAGTCACAATGGAAAACAGTATGGAGGTTCCTCAAAAACTAAAAATAGAGTTGCCATATGATCCAGTAATCCCACTCCTGGGCATATATCCAGAAAAAACTATAATTTGAAAACATACATGCACCCCTAGTGCCCACTCTTGCCACTATTATTCAACATAGTTTTGGAACTCCTAGACACGGCAATTAGAGAAGAAAAAGAAATAAAAGGAATCCAAATTGGAAAAGAAAAAGTAAAACTGTCACTATTTGCAGATGACATGATACTATACATAGAAAATCCTAAAGATGCCACCAGAAAACAGCTAGAGCTAATCAATGGATTTAGTAAAGCTGCAGTATACAAAATTAATACACAAATCTCTTGCATTCCTATATACTAACAATGAAAGATCAGAAATAGAAATTAAGGAAACAATTACATTTAGCATTGCAACAGAAAGAATAAAATACCGAGAAATAAACCTACCTAAGGAGACAAAAGACCTGTATGCAGAAAACTATAAGATACTGATGAAAGAAATCAAGGACTACACAAACAGATGGAGAGATATACCATGTTCTTGGATTGGAAGAATCAACATTGTGAAAATGACTATACTACCCAAAGCAATCTACAGATTCAGTGCAATCCCTATCAAATTACCAATGGCATTTTTCACAGAATTAGAACAAAAAATTTTACAATTTGTATGGAAACACGAAAGACCCCGAATAGCTAAAGTGATCTTGAGAAAGAAAAAGGGAGCTGGAGGAATCAGGCTCCCTGATTTCAGACTATACTACAAAGCTACAGTAATCAAGACAGTATGGTACTGGCACAAAAAAAGAAATATACATCAATGGAACAGGATAGAAAACCCAGAGATAAACCCCCACACATATGGTCACCTAATCTATGACAAAGGAAGCAACAATATACAATGGAGAAAAGACAGCCTCTTCAATAAGTGGTGCTAGGAAAACTGGACAGCTACACGTAAAAGAAGAAAATTAGAATACTCCCTAACACCATACACAAAAATAAACTCAAAATGGATTAAAGACCTAAATGTAAGGCCAGACACTATAAAATTCCTTGAGGAAAACATAGGCAGAACACTCTTTGATATAAGTCATAGCAAGATCTTTTTTAACCCACCTCCTACAGTTATGAAAAGAAAAACAAAAGTAAAAAATGGGACCTAGGGCTTCCCTGGTGGCGCAGTGGTAGAGAGTCTGCCTGCCGATGCAGGGGACACGGGTTCATGCCCCGGTCCGGGAAGATCCCACATGCCGCGGAGCGGCTGGGACCGTGAGCCATGGCCACTGAGCCTGCGCGTCCGGAGCCCGTGCTCCGCAACGGGGGAGGCCACAACAGTGAGAGGCCTGCGTACCGCCAAAAAAAAAAAAAAAAAAATGGGACCTAATTAAACTTAAAAGCTTTTGACAGCAAAGGAAACCATAACAAAACGAAAACCCTCAGAATGGGAGAAAATATTTGCAAATGAAGCAACTGACAAAGGATTAATCTCCAAAATATACAAACAGCTCATGCAGCTCAATATCAAAAAAAAAAATTAAAAATTAAAAAATGGGCGGAAGACCTAAATAGACATTTCTCCAAAGAAGACATATAGATGGCCAAAAAACACATGATAAGATGCTCAACATCACTAATTATTAGAGAAATGCAAATCAAAACTACAATGAGGGGCTTCCCTTGTGGCGCAGTGGTTGAGAGTTTGCCTGCCGATGCAGGGGACACGGGTTCATGCCCCGGTCTGGGAAGATCCCACATGCTGCGGAGCAGCTAGGCCCGTGAGCCATGGCCGCTGAGTCTGCACGTCCGGAGCCTGTGCTCCACAACGGGAGAGGCCACAACAGTGAGAGGCCCGCGTACCGGAAAAAAAAACAGAAAAAAACCCCCAAAAAACTACAATGAGGTATCACCTCATACTGGTCAGAATGGCCCATCATCAAAAAAATCTAGAAACAATAAATGCTGGAGAGGGTGTGGACAACAGGGAACCCTCTTGCACTGTTGGTGGGAATGTAAATTGATGCAGCCACTATGGAGAACAGTATGGAGGTTCCTTAAAAAACTAAAAAGAGAACTACCATACAACTCAGCAATCCCACTACTGGGCATATACCCTGAGAAAACCATAATTCAAAAAGACACAGGCACTCCAATGTTCACTGCAGCACTATTTACAATAGCCAGCACATGGAAGCAACACAAATGTCCATCAACAGAGGAATGGATATAGAAGATATGGTACATATACACAATGGAATATTACTCAGCCATAAACAGGAGTGAAACTGGGTCATTTATAGAGACTTAGATGGACGTAGGGACTGTCATACAGAGTGAAATAAGCCAGAAAGAGAAAAACAGATATCGTATATTAACACATATATATGGAATCTAGAAAGATGGTATAGATGATCTTATTTGCAAAGCAAAAATAGAGACACAGACGTAGAGAAGAAACATATGGATACTGAGGGGGAAGGGGGAGTGGGATGAATTGGGAGATTGGGATTGACATATATACACTATTGAGACTATGTATAAAATAGATAACTAATGAGAACCTACTGTATAGCACAGGGAACTCTACTCAATGCTCTGTGGTGACCTAAATTGGAAGGAATCCAAAAGAGAGGGGATATATGTATACGTACAGCCGATTCACTCTGTTATACAGTAGAAACTAACACAACATTGTAAAGCAACTATACTCCAATAAAAATTTTAAAAAAAAGTAGACAGCTAGCCCTCCCCTCCACAAAAAAAGGAGTCAAGCCACTGAACTGTAAAGGAAATGAACAAAATTAAAACTATAAGTGAAATGGAGATTACACCACTAAAATTCATGTCCACATTTATTTTTTAGCTCTCTGAGAATGGAGACCTTCTTATAACATTTAAGTCTGTTGCTTGGATTTTACATGTTTAACTTGCATGCATGTTTTAAAGAATGCATTAAGTATAAAAATGTTGTGTTTCCTTTGTCAAAAAAAAAAAGAAAGAGGCGATACATGCACCCCTATGTTCACAGCAGCACTATTTACAATAGCCAAGACAAGGAAACAACCTAAATGTCCATCAACAGATGAATGGATAAAGAAGATGTGGTATATACACAGAATGGAATACTACTCAGCCATAAAAATGAATGAAATAATGCCATTTGCAGCAACACGAATGGATCTAGAGATTATACTAAGTAAAGTAAGCCAGAAAGAGAAAGACAAATACCATATGATATCACTTACATGTGGAATCTGAAGTATGACGCAAATGAACTTATCTATGAAACAGAAACAGATTTGCAGATACAGAGAACAGACTTGTGGTTGTCAAGGGGGAAGGGGGTGGGGGAGGGTTAAATTAGGAGTTTGGGATTAGCAGATGCAAACTATTATATATAGAATGGATAAACAACAAGGTCCTACTGTATATAGTACAGGGGACTATAATCAATATCCTGTGATAAACCATAATGGAAAAGAATATGAAAAAGAATACATATATGTATAACTGAATCACTTTGCTGTACAGCAGAAATTAACATAACATTGTAAATCAACTATACTTCAATAAAATTAAAAAAAAAAAAAGAATGTGGAGGACAGAGGGCCATGTTCAGATGTGCTGTGTCTAATAGACAAAGTGCCATCTTAACAGAAACCTGTGCAACTCAAGGAAGTCAGTCATGTGGGCTTGTGGCTCAGGAAGAATGGTCCAGGAGAGGAAAAAACAAGTGCAGAGGCCCTGAGGTGGCCTGTCTGAAGAACTACAAGGAGACCAGGGGATGAGAGTTCTTGAATGAAGGGCAGAGAGGAAGGAGGTGAAAGTGAAAAGGTAGCCAAGACCAGACCACGAAGGCCACACTAGGGGCTTTGGATTGTGTTCTATGTGACAGAAGCTACTAAAGGTTTTGAGCACGGGAGTGAGATAACCTGATCTACCTTTTAAATAGACCATTCTGGCAGCTACAAGGACAACAGATGTTGGTGGCAGGGGATGAGAACAAGACTAAATCAAACATATTAAACAGGACTACAGAGCATTTGGGCTCAACTTTCACCTTGTAAATTAACTCTTTAAAACCACTGCATGTTATTTTAAAACCACTGCTGCTCTAACCCCTACAGCACCTTTCTGCAAATTAAAAAAATTTGCAGATGCAGCCTCATCAAATCTTGGTGGGTGGAGGGCAGCCCACAAGGGACCCCTCAGCCAGCCACCCTGCCAGGTTCAGTCTGCCCTGAATTCTAGCATAAATATAACAAAGAAAGAGAAAAAGACAAACACTTTTTCATTGGAGGTAATTTACCTAATCATCCCTGAATTTTTAAATTTTTGATTTTAAGAATATTTTCACATTGGATGTCAACCAAACTCATGAGACGTTCAAGTTGATTTAATCACATTATCCATATTACATATATATGTATATATGTATACATATATATATATACATATAAAATATTCCAGAAAAGTGATTAGACTTTGGGTTCATTTCTTTTCTCATTTTTTTTTTTTTTTTTTTTGTGGTATGCAGGCCTCTCACTGTTGTGGCCTCTCCCGTTGCGGAGCACAGGCTCCGGACGCGCAGGCTCAGCGGCCATGGCTCACGGGCCCAGCCGCTCCGCGGCATGTGGGATCTTCCCGGACCGGGGCACGAACCCGTGTCCCCTGCATCGGCAGGCAGACTCTCAACCACTGCGCCACCAGGGAAGCCCTGGGTTCATTTCTTAAGGAAGAGACTCAGATGAGTCTCTTTGAGCCATTTCCTCCCATTTCTATAAAACATACAGAGCCAGGGGTGACACAGTTTGTTTTTTCTGTTCGTTTTATTTTTCCTAGTTGTAAATAGTTTTGATGTGAAAATAATATTTTAAAAGCACATTTGGAGGCAATTAGAGGTTCTAGGAGTCCTGTCCTGGAAGCATAAGCTTTTCCGTCACCGGCTGTTCAAAGGGTCGGTTTTTGGTTCTGGTCTAGAGTTAATGATCAAGGTGCTTCCAAGAACATCCAGATCCTTCACCTGAGCTCAGAGAACTGAGCTCCCCTTGGAAGGGAAACTGTTCTGAGGGCACTTTAGTCCAGGCAGATGGGAGACTCGCCAGGGTTGCAGGAGAGACACCACCACAGGCCAGCACTCCCAGGATGCTCCATCTGACTGTCACCTTTGACCAAAGAGAGGAGGTTCATCCCATCCAGAGAAATGCACACACTGGTTGGCTCTGATGTCCTTATTTCCTCCAGACACCCAGAGTTTTCCTTCAGGGACAGCTTCCCAAACCTGAGAAGGACTTGACATCACCACTAGGTGTCTTCAGGGTCTCTCTGGACAGGTTTCGACTCCAGTCATACTTTCTATTCAGTTTAATCCAACTAACACTTCACTCAGGAAGGGGGACTCCTCATGGATCCAACTAACACTTCACTCAGGAAGGGGGACTCCTCATGGATCAGAGGCTCCTGAGGCGAATGGAAAGTTAACAATTCTTCCTTCTCTTCCTTTAATCTTCCGCGCCATACTCAGTCCACACCTGACGCCCCTCCTAAACTCTCCACTGGTTCCCTGCTGCCTGCATTCTCTGTTTACTTTGTGGTGGTCTCCAGCAGTTCCCACAAAATTAGAATATTTCTCCCAAATGACAGTTAAAAGATATAAGGAGAGATAAGTGTGGTTCCCACCTCAAAAGATCTCACCTTATACGGGAAAGAATGAGCTCTACTAAAGGTGTGGGCGCCTTAGGGATCGAGACAGCCTGTCCCACAGCCCTTCTGCTGGGCCCCCATTGTGTGGGGGCATCACTGACCCGTCTGGACCCAACAGCAACCTCAGACAAGTCCTACCACGTCTATGCCAGGTGGCTCCACATTGGTTGCAGGCTGATCCTTGCAGAATATAAACCTGGGCCAGGGTACTTCAACTCCTCAGAGGCTGTGCCTGGCTCTCAGGTCCCGGCCCCCTCTCCCTGCTCCCGTCTCTACACGCCGGCTTCCTTTGTCTGGACTCTAGGACATGCTCTTCCTGTGCCTGAACGCTTCTCACAACGTGGGATCTGGCCCTTCCTCGGAAAGCCTTGCCCACAGCACCCCTCCTGTTCCACGTTCTCACAGCACCTGTGGCTCTTCTCCCGAGGTCCTCACTGGAGTCTGTCATTCCACAGCCCTGTGTGCGCTTAGCCTCCCCCTCCACTGAGCTCCGCCAGGGCAGGACCTGCGTCCTTCTGTCCAAGGTTGCACTGCTGTTTATCACGGGACAGGAAAGCAGTGGGCAAGGGTTAGAACCTGGCTCCCCCAGAGCCCTGGCCTCCCCAATTCAACAGCTCTCAGTCCTCAACTTCCATGACAGCTGAATCTGCCAGTTTTCTCCTCTGGTGACTTCTTCTCAGGCTCAGCCACAGATTCTTCCTTCTTAACCCACCTCATAAACATTGAGGTTTCCTGGGACTCTGTCCTCTCCTCCGTTCCCTCGTCTGCTCAGCTCAAGGTTTCAAATGCTACCTTCTCACTGACGGCTCCCTGACCTCCCTGTTGAGTTCCAACCCTGTATACCTTCTACAGCTGTCCACTGGCGACCTCTACCCATATTTCACTCACATCTCAAATGAAACCCATGCCACACCGAACTCGTCCTGAACCCTTAACAAAGGGACCTCTCCTTTTTCCTTTTTTTAAAAAAAATGTTATATTTATTTATTTATTTTTGGCTGCATTGGGTCTTTGTTGCCGCGCACGGGCTTTCTCTAGCTGTGTCAAGTCGGGGCTACTCTTTGCTGCAGTGCGCAGGCTTCTCATTGTGGTGGCTTCTCTTGTTGTGAAGCTTGGGCTGCTCTAGGCACGCCGGCTTCAGTAATTGTGACGCGTAGGCTCAGTAGTTGTGGCGCACAGGCTTAGCTGTTCTGCGGGATGTGGGATCTTCCCAGACCAGGGATCGAACCCATGTCCCCTGCGTTGGCAGGCAGATTCTTAACCAGTGCGCCACCAGGGAAGTCTCTCTCTCCTCTTTCCTGAACCCACTGCACGTGCCTTCCTGCAGGTAACGTCTTGCCTGCATTACACAATAATCTCCAGAAGATTCCCACCTCTAGTTTTTCCTCACTTCAAATCTAAGACCAACAGTGTTTCCAAAGTGACCATTCTTATTAAATTGAAATTGCATAATAAGGACTTTATGAATATATTCTCTGTGAAAATTTTAATAACATTACATGTAAATAAAGTCCCCTTTCATCAATACTCATTCTCGATCCTAATCCAAATGTAACTAGTTACCACCTTAGGTGTCCCGCGACCTTTCTCTCAGCACTTACATGCATATTATGCATATAGACAAACACCCACGTAATTTTCTTTACACATAAATGGCGACATGTCATAATCATGCACCGTAACTAGCTTTAGTCCTTCACGTGCCTTGGAGCTCCACCCACACCAGTGCTTCTTGTTTCTGACTGTGGTGCTGTGTGCCAGTGTAGGGACCCACCTCAGCTTCTTTAGCTATGCCTTTACTGAAGGACATTTAAAGTGTTTCAGACTCTGACCATTTTTTCTAAAATATCAACGACCATGTAATTCTTCTGCTTAAAATCCTTGAATTATTTCCAGTCACCCACGGACAGTTCCCATCTCTAAGAACTGTACCAAAGCACTTCAGAGTGTGGCCCCCACCTGGCTTTCTGATCTCATTTCCTTCCTCATCTCTTTCTTTTCCCACAACCCTGGGCTTCAGTCAGAATGAATTATCTGTAGTTCCTTAAATGGACTAAGTTTGCTCAATGAATACATGAAAATGTAGCCCTCCTCCGAAACAACAGGAAAGAATAAAGATCCTGAGAGATTCACCTGTGAAGTGATTATCAGAGATGACGCAGAAGTTTGTGACCCTTCTCCAAAACTTCTTGAGGACTGAGAACTTGGAGAAATTTCCCTGACCAACATCTCCAAGTTGCACATGTACTCATTTACCAGACTGCTGCCTGCAGAGATTCCCCACCCACTCACCTACAGAGGAGCCTCCAGGGCTTTCTTTCTCTACCTTCCAGGGATCTTCTCCTTGCTGCAACAGGGAGATCACCTCAGGTTTGGAAAATAGGAGTCCTGCTCATAGAAAAAAAAAACAAAAAAATAAAAACAACAACAAACTTGGTTTTGACACGAAGAGGTATCTGAGATCTGAGTGGAAACTTACAGGATGATATAAAGAGCTCCTTAGGGTGCTCAAGTTCTGCCCCCATGATGTGAGGGGTGTGTTAGGGAAAAAGCAAGGGACTTGTAAAACATAACAATGTAATAATTAGTTGCATGTTAGGAAAATACAATAAACATGTACCCTTGAAATAGGGTACCATTAGCTTTCTATAAAAGAGGAAATATATGAGATGTACAGACTAAATTCATATTTATAAACAGGTATCTATGGAGAAGATACCAGGTAGACTGTTTAAAATGAGAAAACACTATCTGGTTCCCTTTCAAATATGGATTATACAGTGTTCATCTAGCTGGAAAAGTGAACGGGAAAGGCAAGTGGTGGGTCAAAGAAGAGGGATGAAAGATGCTCTCTGCTTAGAGATGAGCAGACACATCATAGAACAATCATAGTGGGAAATGCCTGAACTATGAGGGAATTTCTAAAGTGCAGCTCTGTAGACTGTCCCATCCGTGGGGCATGAGGCATCCATGCCTATTAGCAGAAAAAAGTTTTTCAGATTTATTTGTGGAGATCCAATTTGTACAGTGCTAAGGCAAAACTCAGCTAAAGTTTTGATGATCCATGGCTTTTATCCAGGGAGTCAGATGCTGAGTTATCCCAATTTCTAAATAGAGGAAATTTCCTTACCCAATGACACCAAGTTGCTATAGTTCTCCAGCATCACATCTTGGTACAAGTTTCTCTGTGAAGGAGCCAGCTTTCTCCACTCATCCCGCGTAAAGAGCACAGCCACATCTTCGAACGTCACTGACAGCTGTAGAGACAAGCATCCCAGCTCACCCAAGACCACCCATCACACAGGGTGAAGAGGGCTGCAGTGGGAAGTAGACAGGCTACCATGGAATGCTTCTATATTATTCTAGGTTCTTAAGGTTTCAAGTCACTGGTTTAATGAACACTTGACCTGTGACAAATACATACTGAGTACCATGAAGTACGAACCAGGCCCTGTGTTAACCAAACAGAGATGTGTGGAGGTATTAAGACCATTAGTGGGAGTGTTAATTAGAATAATCTTTCTAATAGCAATTTGGTAATACATATTAAGAGCTTTAAAATGTGCATACTTTTTAACTCTCCAATTACTATATTTGTTTGATAACGAACAGTGCAAAAAAATGCACACAAAAGGACATTTATTATGGTGTTAGTTAACAGCAGAGAAACAGAAACACCTACAACCTAAATAATCACTGACAGAGGCTCGGTTAAATAATTTAAGGCACTATCTGTGTGCCCTCTGCAGCCTGAGGACAGTAATAATGGAAATTAAAACAGCTATCTTTAACTGAATGCTTTCTTCAGGACAAGTACTATTCTTAGAGCTTTACATTAATCTTTAGTGTAAATCTTTATTTTACCTTCACAACAACGCTAGGAAGAAGGTACTATTATTGTCCTCGTTTTACACAAGAGAAGTCACAGAGAGGATAAGAAATTTGTCTAAAGTCACACAATTGGTCAGTGGTAGTGCTGGGATTCCAATTCCAGGTGGATGTCTAAGGCTCCATTCTTAACCACTCTGTAAAACTGCCTCTCAAAACCTACCAAATAGTTAATAAATAAATGAAATAATCCATACAATGTACTTAAAACCATACATGGCTCATATTAAAGGTTCAGCTCTTACCTATTATCATGTCAATATAAAGTACTATGAATCATTAAAATTGATGGTGTAAGTCAGTATTTTTGACTTAAAAAGGCATTCATAATAATGTTAAGTATAAAAAGCAAGTTACATATCAGTATGTATAGTTTGGTCCCATTTTTGAAAAAAAATTATATATGTACATAGCAAGTGATGCTGAGAGATGCATAACAAATGGCTGACAGCAATCATCTCCAGATGGTGGGATTAAGGGTGATTTTACTTTTTTTTTTGCTAAATATATAGACAAATACATGTACATACACACATCTATGCACATATGTACATTTACAAGCATATATACATATACCCATATATATATGTGCATGTTTTATTCTCTGTAAAGTTTTTTGCCATGCTCATGCAATATTTTTATAGTAAGAAAAGGCATTAAATTATTGGCACATTGGGAGGAATACAAGAAATGATCTCTGCTCTCAAAGAACTTACAATCTAACTAGCAGACAAGAAAAGTGCATGAATTTGAACACTAAAAGGAAAATGTGTAGCTGGATAGGACCATACACCATATCTGCTAATCCTCATTTTAGAGACGAGGAACACAAGATCCAGGACAGTCAAGATTCCAGGTCACATACTTTATTAATGGCAGAGACAGGATGATAACTAAAGTTTTCTTCCAACACAGCACTTGGTATACTCTCTCTCTTATCTGAAACATCCTATTACTGAGTTTTACACACAATTCCACACAGCAGGTGAGGTTAGGGAGAAATGTCACATAGGACTCACACACAGGGACAGAGAAAATTCTGGGCAAGAGAGCAGCTTGGCTCTGTTGGAATGGAATGTGAAAGCCTTAGAAAAAACCAGTCCAAATATGCAAAGGCAGGTCCTAGCCATAGCCTCAGAAGATCAACCACCATCACATTTCGTGGGTCCAAATGATATACAACATCGCACTGCAGAGAGCTCTGGTAACACAGGGGCTGGGCCTGCCATGTGTTCTGAGAGATGCACCAGAGGAATGGCTGGACAATAACCAGCATGAACTCAGAGGCCAGACATACCTGGGTTTGATTTCAGGTCACTTGACTTCTTTAAGCCTCAGTTTCCTCATGTGTAAAATGGGGGTAATAACTGCTGCGCTGTTATGAGAGTGAGAACAAAGGTAAAGCCCTCGGGATATTCCCCCAGCAACATTAACTATTATTGTTAGATGAAAATGAGTACAGAATGAACAGTATTTTCTGGGTCCTAAAAACACTGTACAGTTAATTTTTATCTATCAACAGTAATAGTATCATGTACTAGAATAATATTGTTTAGCTACCACAACCACCACATATTCAACATCAACTATGTGCCCGGCCCTTATTGAAACACTTGCCATGCTGCAATTCCTCTCATCTACCCTATGAGGTACGCATGGTTGTTATTCCCATTCTACAGGTGAGGAAACTGAGGCACAGAGAGATGCAATTGCCTAAGGCCCATAAATGGTAACAGAAGATACGGGTTCAAACTTGGCTGTCTGGCTTGAGAGCCCCACTTCTAACTGTACACCCTGTATACCTTGCTTCTCCACTACTAATATCCCACAACACCCTCCCTGCCACTTCCAGAGGAGTCTTCTCTCAGCTCTTAAAGTCAAGAGACCTCTCCATCTGTGTCCCCACCAAAATGGCTATCCTTTGTTCACACACCACCTCACCTGGATGGGGTCCCACCCTCATTCCCACAGAATAAAGATGACAATGGCAGGTCAAGATCAGTTTTCAAGAGAGTGATAGGAGCAAGGCACATGATCCAGAAAGTTAAGAGGGAGAAAGAACTAAAAACTCTGGACTGGGAAAAGCCTGGGTAAGGTATCATGAAGATTCTCAGGGGTGGAAAGCCCATTCTGGCCAAGGGTAGGGAGGGGAACATGACTGAGCAAAGGAGGCAGGCCAGAAAGGAACTCTGCCAAGTGCGCATGTTTGTTTGTTCTGACCCCAAGTGGTATAAAACATGTGGCATCCTACCTGTCAATTCAGTAATCTTACAGTAAATTGAGATTAATGAATAAAAGAGTGTCTGTCAGAAAAAAAAAAAAAAAAGAAACACAACACATGGATTGGGGGGTTGGAGGCAAGCAATCCCTATGCAATTCACCATCTACCAGGATGGACCAACTCTTCAAAGGGAGAAGGACATGGGCTCCAAATCCTGGCAAAGACTGTACTGGGGACAGAACTTCAGTTTGAGGGTTAAAAAACAAAACTATTTGTCCGTAACACTTGAGATGGTAATGCACTCACCTGAGACCTTGCTTCCCTCTGTTCAGTAGCCATGTCCTCTTTCTGGGCAGTTTCCCCTTAGGATGGGAGAAGTCTCCAGAAGCCAAATCTGAGAGAAGAAAATGGGAGCCAGGAGGAAGCCCCTTCTGCTTTGCACCCCTCAGAATCAGCAGCTCTGAAACCTTTACACCACCTGAGAATGATGCCATGTGCCCTCAGGAAGGAAGTCAGGAGCTAGGAGTAGACAGGACCAGAGAGAAGGGCTGGGTCCTGGTCCAGGCCCAGCTCTTTCCCTGGGTCAGAGGAAAAGGTCCTAGGACTCCATCAGCAGTAGCAGCAACTCCCTGAGCCTCACCGCGTGCCAGGCACTACCTATCAATACATCATCGAGTCCCACAGCACAGTTGGCACTGTCAGCACCCCATTTTATAGATCAGGAAACTGAGGGCAGAGTGGGATCAACTTGCCCCAGTCCACACAGCCAGGGAGGGTGGCACCAGGATTCCAAGCACCGCGGGCTCCAGAGCACCTGCTCTAACCTCCCTGCGTGCATGTGACAACTTTTCTCCACCTCAAGCCTTCCCACCCAATTCCTCCCCCTCCTGTCAAGGAAACAATTTCCAGATTTCTAGAGAAAGCTTTTTCGGAAAGGGAAAACATCAGCTCTCCTATGGCGAGGAGGGGGCTGCTGTCCTGAGAAAAGGGCACAGAAAACCAAAAACCTGGGTTCCAGTCCTGGCTCTGCCACTGGGGGAAGCCGGCGACTCACTTCTCGCGCAAAACAAGCCTGTCACTCGGGAGTGCAGGAGTGATGGTAAGGGGAGGAAATTTCTCACGTTCACTGCCGGCCCGAAACAAATTCAAATGCCGTAAGGCGCTGGGCAGGTAGCGCACTGGGAACGGGTCGGGAGGAAGCAGAAGGGTGGCTGGGTCCAGCCAATGGGGACGAAGTGCCCGACCTGTCTCGTTCACGGGTACTGTGGGATGGCTGGTGGCGGCAGGCGGACAGAGCCGGGGTGCCCGGCCCTCGGCCCGCCGGCGCCCACAAAGGCCCGGCTCGCGCCTCCTGGGCCTTTGTCCCATACCCCGGCGCCGCATCCTCCCGAAGCCCGGTCCTCCCTCCCGCATCCTGCCGAGCCTCCGCCGCTCACCTCACCCAGGCTTCGGGTGTTCCGCGGGCCGCAGGCGGGAGGCTCCGGAACTGCCACGGCCGAACAGCAACTTCGGGTCGGGACTCCCCGGGGTGCTGTCTGTGCCGACCTCAGCCCAGAACGCCGCTCACGCCAGCGACAAACGCCCAACTCCCTGTGCAGGTCCGGAGCTGGGTAGTGCGGTGGAGGCGGGGGAACGGTCGCTAACCCCTCTGGGAAATGTAGTCCACGCGAGAACACAAGGATTCTGGGAAGTGTAGTTCTCCGCGCTTGCTGCGTGGAGAGGCCCGGCTGAGCCTGTCACGTGCCCAGGTACTCATTCTGGGCTAGTGGCCGCGCTCCGTGAGTTGCCGGCTCCTGGGTTCCCGGTTCTTCCCAGAGGAAACGGAGTTTCGCCGAGGACAGTGTATTGTAGCTCTGCATCTGCGTAATTGATAGTAAGGCAAGTAGACAACCTTCAAAAAAAAACCTATTTCCTCTTCAGTCTTTGAACAAGTATATTGGGCACCTGCTACGCGCCAAGCCCTATTGTAAAGGATTTGAAATACCTCAGTGAGCAAAACAGAGATCATTGCTCTGGAGAACTTTTTTGGGGGGTGGGGGAAGGAGGGAGGGAGCAGACAGTAAGCCATGAACATAATTATATAGCATTTTAGAAAATAAGCATTAACGGAAAAAGCGAAAGGAAAGCAGGGTTGGAAGTGTCTGGGGTAGGTACGGAGGCAAGTTGCAGCACGGAATAGGGTCACGAATACTGCTCTTTGTTAACATATTAGGAAACAACCTCGATAAAGTAGAATGAGTATCCTTCCATAAGTTCTTGTTCAACTGCCTAGGCTATAATCAACTCATATGAATAATCATCATCGTGTCAACTTGTAAATAAAAATGCTGAGACTTTGACTGGATTCTTTGAATCCATAAATCAACCTGAGGAAAATTAATATCTAACAATATGGACTTTAACAATCCATTACTATGGTACAGCAATCTTTTTATTTAGGTCTCCATATATTTTCTCCATAGCAATATTACATATTTTTTGAGTTTTATTTGAGTATGTTTCATACTTTTTGAGGCTATTGTAAGTGGTATCTCTTTTTGAATTTCATTTGTAAAGTACCGGTTTTGTGTATAGCTTACTGCCTGAAGTCTTATAAATTCCAATAATGAATTTATTGTGTGTTTTGGATTTTCTATGTAATATACTATGTGAATGACAGTTTTGTTTCTTTTGCAAAACTTTTGCTTCTTTTATATTTTATTTCTTTTAATCGCCATATTGAGTGGGCTGTGATTTCTAGTACAATGTTAATATAAAGTCAAAGTAGAGGCACGTCAGCAAAATGGCTTAGCAGGGAACTCCAAGCCCACAGCCCCCCTTGAAAACATAAAAAGCAACTAGAAACTGGCTAAAATAACCATATGAAAGCTCTGGAAAACAGTAAACTATCTACAGCAAAAAACCCCCGAAAACTCAATCAAGGAAAAAACCACATTTGAAATCATGGTAATACTGTGATGTTTTTACTTGCCCTTGCCCTATCCCTTCCTCAGTGTAGCAAAATCTGGGTCTGGAGTGGCCAAAGCTAAGTTCCCAATTCCCTTGCTCCAACAGAGAGGGAACAGAGGAGCTTTTATTTGTAAAGTTCTACCCTGTCTGAGGGCTGCCAGAAGTACTGGGCTCTATCTTGTCTATCTCGGAACTCAGATGGGGAGAAGCAGTAGGCACTGCTCCTAAAAGTTGTGGGTGGACTACAGTCCCACAGACACCTGGGGCAAGACAGTGAGGGTAGAAACATAAGATAGACCATCTAAAACCCTGAGGAGAGGCTATGGTTAAGCTTTGGGAAATCAAGACTTAAAAGCAGCTGAAAAACCAACATAAGGCCCAACCACAAAAGACCTAAGGAGCTCTTAAGTTTTCACCTCCATCTGATCCCTAGGCTGAGAACAAGCCAGCTAATTAGTAAAGGACTGCTGTAGCAGAGAACCAGTCTGCAAAGACTGGGAGAGGTAACTAGTTTCTCATTTTGTTCTGTTTTTTAAGAAAAGACAAAAAAGTGTTAAAGAGCAGTTTTAGGTTCACAGCAAAATTGAGAGGAAGGTATAGCGATTTCTCATTTATTCTCTACCCCAGCACATCATAGCCTCCCCCATTATCAACATCACTCACCACAGTGGCACATTTGTTACAATTGATGAACCTACACTGACATATCCCAGTTACCCAAAATCCATAGTTTAGGGCTCACCCTTGGTGTTGTACATTCTATAGGTTTGAAAAAATGTATAATGAATGACATGTCTGCCATTACAGGGTAGTTTCACTGCCTTAAATCCTCTGTGCTCTGCCTATTCATCCCTCCCTGTTCCCTAACTGGCAACCACTGATATTTTTACTGTCTCCATAGTTTTGCCTTTTTCAGAATGTCATATAGTTGGTATCATAAAGTATGCAGCCTTTTCAGATTGGCTTCTTTCACTCTGTAATATGCATTTAAGTTTCCTCTGCGTCTTTTCATGGCTTGATAGGTCGTTTCTTTTTAGAGTGGAATAATATTCCATTGTCTGAATGTACCACATTTTTTTTTTTTTTTTGCGGTGCGCGGGCCTCTCACTGCTGTGGCCTCTCCCGCCGCGGAGCACAGGCCCCGAACGCGCAGGCTCAGCGGCCATGGCTCACAGGCCTAGCTGCTCCGCGGCATGTGGGATCTTCCCAGACCGGGGCACGAACCCGTGTCCCCTGCATCGGCAGGCGGACTCTCAACCACTGCGCCACCAGGGAAGCCCTGAATGTACCACATTTTATTTATCTGTTCACCTACTGAAGGACATCTAGGTTGCTTCCAAATTTGGGCAATTATGAATAAAGCTGCTATAAACAGCCATGTGCAAGTTTTTGTGTGGACATAGCTTTCAACTCTTCTGAGCATGACTTCTGAATCATATGATAAGAATATGTTTAGTTTTGTAAGAAACTGCCAAACTCTTTTCCAAAGTGGCTGTACCATTTTGCATTCCCTTCAGCAAAGTATGAGACTTCCTGTTGCTCCACATCCTCCACAGCATTTGTCAGTGTTCTGGATTTTGGCCATTCTAATAGGCATGTAGAGGTATCTCATTGTTGTTCTAATTTGCATTTCCCTAATGACATACAATGTAGGGTATATGACGATCTTTTCATATGCTTATTTGCCATATATCTTCTTTAGTGAGGTGTCCATAAAGGTCTTTGGCCCATTTTTTAATCTGGTTGTTTATTTTCTTATTGAGTTTTAAGTGTTCTTTGTATATTTTGGATAACATCTGACAGGTCCTTTATCAGATATATTCTTTTGCAGATATTTTCTCCCAGTCTATGGCTTGTCTTCTCATTATGTTGACAGTGCCTTTCACAGAGCAGACATTTTAAATTTTAATGAAGTCCAACTTAACAATTATTTCTTTCATCAATCATGTTTTTGGTATTGTATCTAAAGTCATTACCATACCAAAGGTCATCTAGATTTTCTCCTACGTTATCTTTTAAAGTTTTACATTTTGTGCTTTACATTTAGTTCTTTGGTCCATTTTGAGTTGATTTTTGTGAAGGGTGTAAGGTCTGTGTCTAGAGTCATGTTTTTTGCATGTGGATGTCCAGTTGTTCCAGCACTGTTTGTTGAAGAGACTATCATTGCTCCATTGTATTGCCCTGGCACCTTGTCAAAGATCTATTGGCTATAGTTATGTGGGATTTCTGTTGTGTTTCACTGATCTATTCTTTCACCAAGATCATGCTATCTTGATTACTGTAGCTCTATACAGGCATATCTCGTTTTATTGTGCTTTGCTTTATTGCACTTTGCAGGTATTACATTTTTTACAAATTGAAGGTTTGTAGCATTGTGCCTGGAGCAAGTCCATCAGCAGCATTTTTCCAACAGCATTTGCTCACCTTGTGTCTCTGTGTCACATTTTGGTAATTCCCACAATATTTCAATTCATTATGAATTCACAGTCATATTCATTATGATTATATTTGTTATGGAGATCTCTGATCAATGATATTTAATGTTACTATTGCAAAAAGATTATGACTTATTGGAGGCCCAGATGGGTTAGCATTTTTTAGCAATAAAGTATTTTTTAAACCTAAAAATAGAACTACCATATGACCCAGCAATCCCACTACTGGGCATATACCCTGAGAAAACCATAATTCAAAAAGAGTCATGTACCAAAATGTTCATTACAGCTCTATTTACAATAGCCAAGACATGGAAGCAACCTAAGTGTCCATCAACAGATGAATGGATAAAGAAGATGTGGCACATATATACAATGGAATATTACTCAGCCATAAAAAGAAACGAAATTGAGTTATTTGTAATGAGGTGGATGGACCTAGAGTCTGTCATACAGAGTGAAGTAAGTCAGAAAGAGAAAAACAAATACCGTATGCTCACACATATATATGGAATCTAAAAAAAAACAGGTTCTGAAGAGCCTAGGGGCAGGACAGAAATAAAGACACAGACATAGAAAATGGACTTGAGGACACGGGGAGGGGGAAGGGTAAGCTGGGACGAAGTGAGAGAGTGGCATGGACATATATACACTACCAAACGTAAGGTAGATAGCTAGTGGGAAGCAGCCGCATAGCACAGGGAGATCATCAGCTCGGTGCTTTGTGACCACCTAGAGGGGTGGGATAGGGAGGGCGGGAGGGAGACGCAAGAGGGAGGAGATATGGGGATATATGTATATGTATAGCTGATTCACTTTTTTATACAGCAGAAAATAACACACCATTGTAAAGCAATTATACTCCAATAAAGATGTTTAAAAAAAAAGAGAAACAAATACCGTATGCTAATGCATATACATGGAATCTAAAAAACTGGTACTGATGAACCTAGTGACAGGGCAGAAATAAAGACACAGACGTAGAGAATGGACTTGAGGACACAGTGGGGGAAGGGGAAGCTGGGACGAAGTGAGAGAGTAGCATTGACATATATACACTACCAAATGTAAAATAGATAGCTAGTGGGAAGCAGCTGCATAGCACAGGGAGATCAGCTCGGTGCTTTGTGACCACCTAGAGGGGTGGGATAGGGAGGGCGGGAGGGAGACGCAAGAGGGAGGAGATATGGGGATATATGTATACTTATAGCTGATTCACTTTGTTGTACAGCAGAAACTAACACAATATTGTAAAGCAATTATACTCCAATAAAGATATTAAAAACTATTTTTTAGTTAAGGTATGTACATTGTTCTTTTAGACATAATGCTGTTGCACACTTAATAGACTACAGTATAGTGTAAACATAACTTTTATATGCACTGGGAAACAAAAACATTCATGTGACTTTATTTTGATATTCAGTTTATTGCTGTGGTCTGAAACCAAACCTGCAATATCTCTGAGATATGCCTGTAGTAAGTCTTGACGTCAGGTAGCATCAGTCTGGCAACTTTGTTCTTCTCCTTCAGTATTGTATTAGCTATTCTGGATCTTACGCCTTTCCATATAAACTTCATACTCAGCTTGTCAATATGCACAAAATAACTTACAGGCATTTTGATTGGGATTGCACTGAATCTATAGATCAATTTGGGAAGAGCTGACATCTTGACAGTACTGAGTCTTCCTATCCATGAAAAAGGAATATTTCTCCATTTATTTAGTTCTTCCCTGATTTTGTTCATCAGAGTTTAATAGTTTTCTTCACATAGATCTTACACATATTTTGTTAGATTTATACCTTAGTATTTCATTTTGGGGGGTGTCAGTATAATGGTATTATATTTTTAATCTCAAATTCTACATGTTCATTGATGGTATAGAGGAAAGCAATTGATTTTTGTATATTAACCATGCGTCCTGCAACCTTGCTATAGTTGCTTATTCTAGGAGTTTTTTGGATTTTCTACATAGATGATCATGTCATTGTTGGAGGAGGTCATCAAGAAGATGTGACTGCTAGTTGACCCAGGCAATCAGAGGCTCCTTAACCTCTCCCCCGTCCTTGGAATTTATGTTCCACCTACTATTTCCATACCAGCAGCCATTTTGAGGATGCAGCCTTGAGAGAGTAATGTGTTGTTGAGACCATCTGGACTGGATGTGTGATGAATCCCGTTAAAGCCTCTCTATAAACTTTTAAGATTCTGGTGGGAGGATGCAAAGATCTACTTGTCTTGCAACTGACGAACATAAGCCTCATATGTAAGTTCCGTTGTTTATTAAAACTGCCACCTACTAGCCTGGAGTGGTCTGCCTCTTTCTTCAGTCTCTCCTTGCCCTCTGTGTATGGGGGCCAGTTTTAAATTTCAACCAGTGAAGTCCTGACTTTGCAAATGAACAGTCATCTGTGAACAAATATAGTTTCTTTCCCTTCCTAATCTGCATGCATTTTATTTCCTTTTCATGTCTTGTTGTATTAGGTAGAACTTCCAGTATGATGTTGAAAAGCAATGGTGAGAGGAGACATCCTTGTCTTGTTCCTGATCTTAATGGAAAGCGCTGAGTTTCTGACCATTAAGTGAGTTAGCTATAGGGTTTTTATGATAGTTTTTATTATGAGTGGGTATTGTTTTTTGTCAAATGTTTTTTCTGCATCTATTGATATGCTCATGTGATTTTCTTCTTTAGCTTGTTAATATGATGTATTACATTAATTGATTTTCAAGTGTTGAGCCAACCAACCTTGTATACCTGGGATAAATCCCACTTGGTACTGGTGTGTAATTCTTTTCATACATTGTTGTATTTGATTTGCTAATATTTTGTTGAGGATTTTGCCTGGTATGAGGATCTTCATGAGAGACATTGGTCTTGTTTTCTTTTATCCTGTATTTTCTTTGTCAAGTTTTGGTATTGGGGTAATGGTAGCCTCATAAAATGAGTTACCATTTTATGAGAAATAGAAGTATACCCTTCTAATCCTATATTGTGAAAGATATTGTAGAGAATTGGTATAGTTTCTCCTTAAATATGGTAGAACCCATCTGGGCCTGGTGCTTTTCATTCTAGAGGGTTATTAATTATTGACTCAATTTCTTTAATATAGGCATATTCAGATTGTCTATTTCTTCTTGCATGAGTTTTGGCAGATTGTGACTTTCAAAAGGAGTTAGTCCATTTTATCTAGATTATCAAATTAGTTGGCATATAGTTGTTCATAGTATTCCTTTATTATACTTTCAATGTGTTCTGTAGTGATGTCCCCTATTTCATATCTCATATTAGTAATTCATGTCCTAGCTCTTTTTTTCTTAGTTGGCACAGCTGGAGACTTTTTGATATTGATCTTCTCAAAGAACCAGCTATTGGTTTCATTGATTTTAACTACTGATTTCCTGTTTTCAACTTCATTCTGCTTTTTTATGATTTCTTTTCTTTTGCTTACTTTGGATTTAATTTGCTGTTCTTTTTCTAGTTTTCTAAGGTGGAAGCTTGGATTATTAATTTTAGATCTTTCATCTCCTCATAGATGTATTCAGTGCTATAAATTTCTCTCTAAGCACTGCTTTCCTTATACCCCACAGATTTTGATAAGTTGTGTTTTCATTTTCATTTCATTCAAAATATTTAAGAATTTCTCTTGAGATTTCTTCTTTGACCCATGTGATATATAAAAGTGTATCATTTAATCTCCAAGAACTTGGGAGATTTTTTCAGCTATCTTCTGTTAGTCATTTCTAGTTTAATTCCATTGTGATCTGAGAGCAGACATTGGTGTTATTTTAAATTTATTAAGTGTGTTTTATCGCCCAGAATGTGGTCTATCTTGGTGAATGTTCCAGGTTAGTTTGAGAAAAAAGTATATTCTGCTGTTGTTGGATGAAGTGTTCTGTAGATGCCCATTATATCCAGTTGATCCATGGTGTTACTGAGTTCAGATATATCCTTACTGATTTTCTGCCTGCTGTTTCTGTCCATTTCTGATAGAGGAGTGTGGAAGTCTCCAATTATGATAGTTGATTCATCTACTTCTCCTTGAAGTTTGATCAGTTTTTACCTCATGTAGTTTGATGATACATTGTTATGTGCATTCATGTTAAGGATTGTTATGTCTTCTTGGAGAATTAACCCCTTTATCATTATGTAATTCCCTTTCTTTATCCCTGATAATGTTCCTCACTTTGACATTTCCTCTGTCTGAAATTAATAGTTACTCCAACTTTCTTTTGATTAGTGTTAACATATTATGTTTTTCTTCATTTATTTACTTTTACTTTGTGTGTCTTTATATTTAAAATGAAAACAACATATCTTACAGACAACATACAGTTGAATCATGTTTTTGATCATGTTTGATCCATCTGACAATCTCTGTCTTGGTGCATTTAGACCACTAACGTTCAAATTGATGTAGATTAATATTATCATATTTGTTACTGTTTTCTATTTGTTGCTTATGTTCTTTGTTCCTGTTTTTGTCTTCCACCCTCTTTCTGCCTTTGAGATTTTAATTGTTTTATTTATTTAAAAGTTTTTCTTTTAATTTTACATACTGTTTACTGTTTTTTTTTAAAGTTTTAATTTTTTCAATTGAAGTATAGTGGATTTACAATGTTGTGTTAGTTTCTGGTGTGCAGCAAAGTGATTTGGTTATTTATATATATATATATTCTTTTCATATTCTTTTCTATTATGGTCTATTACTGGATATTGAATATAGTTCCCTGGTCTGTACAGTAGGACCTTGTTGTTTATCTATTTTATATATAGTAGTTTGTATCTGCTAATCCCAAACTCCTAATTTATCCTTCCCCCACCCCATTTCCCCTTTGGTAACCATAAGTTTGTTTTCTATGTCTGTGAGTCTGTTTCTGTTTCATAAATCAGCTCATTTGTGTCATATTTTAGGTTCCATGTGTAAGTGATAATCATGGTATTTGTCTTTCTCTTTATGACTTACTTGACTTAGTATTATAATCTCTAGGTCCATCCATGTTGTGGTAAATGGCATTATTTCATTCTTTTTTATGGTTAAGTAGTTAGTATTCCATTGTGTATATATACCACATCTTCTTTATCCATTCATCTGTTAATGAATGTTTAGGTTGTTTCCTTGTCTTGGCTATTGGAAATAGTGCTGATATGAACATTGGGGTACATGTATCTTTTGGAATTGTAGTTTTCTCCAGATATATGCACAGGAGTGGGATTGCTAGATCATATGGCAACTCTATTTTCAGTTTTTTGAGGAACCTCTATACTGTTTTCCACAGTGGCTGCACCAATTTACATTTCCACCAACAGTGTAGGAGGAGTCCATTTTCTCCACACCCTCTCCAGCATTTGTTATTTGTAGACTTTTTAATGATGGCCATTCTGACTGGTGTGAGGTGATGCCTCATTGTACTTTTGATTTGCATTTCTCTAATAATTAGTGATGTTGAGCATCTTTTCATGAGCCTATTGGTCATCTGTATATCTTGTTTGGAGAAATGTCTGTTTAGGCCTTTTGCCCATTTTTTGATTGGGTTGTTTGTTTTTGCTCTTGTTGTTATTGAGATGTATGAGCTGTTTGCATATTTTGGAAATTAAGCCCTTGTTGGTTGCATTGTTTGCTAATATTTTCTCCCATTCCGTAGGTTGTCTTTTCATTTTGTTTATGATTTCCTTTGCTGTGTAAAAGCTTGTAAGTTTGATTAGGTCCCATTTGTTTATTTTTTATTTTATTTCTATTGCCTTGGGAGACTGACCCAAGAAACTATTTGTACTATTTATGTCAGAGAATGTTCTGCCTGTGTTCTCATCTAGGAGTTTTATGGTATCATGTCTTATATTTAAGTCTTTAAGCCATTTTGAATTTATTTTTGTATATGGTGTTAGGGAGCGTTCTACCTTCATTGATTTACATGTGGCTCTCCAGCTTTCCCAGCACCACTTGCTGAAGAGACTTTTCTCCTTTTATATTTTTGCCTCCTTTGTCGAAGATTAATTGACCATAGGTGTGTGGGTAATTGAGCATTATATATGGTTTCATTTTCTCGTTTCATAGCATTTCAGTAATACTTCTTTTTTTTTTTTTTTTCCCGTACGCGGGCCTCTCACTGTTGTGGCCTCTCCCATTGCGGAGCACAGGCTCCGGATGCGCAGGCTCAGCAGCCATGGCTCATGGGCCCAGCCGCTCTGCAGCATGTGGGATCTTCCCGGACCGGGGCACGAACCTGTGTTCCCTGCATCGGCAGGCGGACTCTCAACCACTGCGCCACCAGGGAAGCCCAGTAATACTTCTTTTATTATTTTCTTTAGTGGTTGCCCTGGAGTTTGCAATATACATTTACAACTAATACATGTCCACTTTCAAATAACACTGTACCACTTCATAGGTTGTGTGAGTACCTTATAACAATAGCAAAATAATTCTAATTCCTCCCTCCTGTTCCATGTATCATTGCTGTCATTCATTTCACTTATATATAAGCATACAGAAGCATCTATCTGTCTTTTTATCTACCTATCTATATTATGTACACAAGCATACAAAATCAAATACATTGTTAATATTATTGTTTTGAAAAAGCTGTTATCTATTAGATCAATTAAGAATTAAAAAAACAAAAGTTTTAGTTTTATCTTTGCTTAATCCTTCTTCAGTGCTTTTCCTTTCTTTATGTAGATCTGAGTTTTTGACTTATATTATTTCCTTCTCTCTAAAGAAGTTCTTTTAACATTTCTTGAAAGACAGGTGTCCTGACAGCAAATTCTCTTAGTTTTGTTTGTCTGATAAAGTCTTTATTTCTCTTTCACTTCTTAAGGATAGTTTGCAGGGCACAGAATTCTAGGTTGGTGGGTTTTTTCCTCAACACTCTAAATATTTCACTGTTCTCTCTTTTTGCCTGCCTGGTTTCTGAAAATATGCTGTATGTATTCTTTGTTCCTCTAGGTAAGGTGTTTTTTCACCATAAAAGTTGCAGGGGCTCAGCTCTATTTGTAAAAGCTGGTTGATGTGAAAGCTTCTTCCCACAGAAGGGTAAAGACTGTTTCCCATAGAGAAAATGTATTTGTCTTACAGAGTGGTAAGACAAAAGTTTATACAGATTGTACTTTCATGGTACGGAACACGTCCATAGGATTTGGAGTAGCTAGGGCCATGTTTGAGACACCTGAAAACCAACATTTTGAAACATGGCATCAAAAGTGGCGAGATGGTCTGAGATTGTAGGCAAAATAAGAGTGAAATCTTTGCCGATTGCATGCCAAGGCCTGCTTAACCCTTAGTAAGAGTATTTGTTTTAAAAGACGGATGCAAAAATTTTTAGGGCACAGTGCTTTTTCAGGATGTGGAATGTACATCAAGTGAGTGAAGTGGGTAGTGATTTATTTCACAGTTGTCTATCACCACTGTTTCCAGGCTACTTTGAGTCTCTGCAAAACAGGTGTGAGAATGTAATCAATGGCCTTGTCAAGCTGCAAACCAAGAAGAGGCTCCTGAGCAACCGGAAGCCTTTTGGATCAGGCTACCAGCAGAGAGTTTTTCCAGCAGTGTTTTCCCATCAAGGAGAGTTCTACCTTGTATGTGATAGAGGCAGACATGTGTCCCTGGAACTTGTAAATCTAGCAACTGTAATTGCTAAGTGAGGTTGCGCTCAGTTTAGAAGGTGGCTTCTAAAGCTGCAAGATGCTCAGTGGTCCTAGGCGGAATGAGAGTGAAATCCTTGCAGACTGCGTGCCTAGGCTTGTTTCACCTGTAGTAAAAGCATTTGTTTTCACAAGATAGACGCAAGAATTTTTAGGGACAGTGGTCTTTTGGTGTATGGAAGGTAATCGAAGTGACTGAAGAAGGTAGTGATTTATTTCACAGACTTACAAGATGAGCGTTTTTTACAGACTACTTTGAGTCTTCCTCAAAACAGGTTTACTACCTGAGAATATAAGCAATGGCATCCTCAACCTGCATCCGATGAAGAGTTTCCCATGGTAACTATAATACTTCTTTTTGAGATATCCTTTAAAACTGTGCTCAGCTCTGAGTGTAAAGCACATAAGTGTGAAGTAAGGAAAGTCCTGTTTCCCACAGGGATAATGTACATATCATACAGAGTAAAAGGAGCTGCTAGATGCTCTGTGTTCAGAGGCAAAATGAGAGTGAAATTCTTCCAGACTTCATATGAGGGCTTGTTTCCTCCATAGTAAAAGTATGTGTTTTTCACAAGTTAGACGAAAGAATTTTTAGGCACAGTGTTCTTTCATTGTTCATAACTGACCTCGAGTGACTGAAGCAGGTAGTGTTTTATTTCACAGATAAGAATGCACTGTGTTTTTTTTACTGAGTGGAAGTTATATTTGTTTATGATGCATGAAGTATGTTGTTAAGAGTTGTAATACTTCTCTTTGGAGAGGTACTTTAAAGCTGCTCTCAGCTCTCTGTGTAAACCCCAATAGGTGTGAAGTCCTTTCACACTGTGGAATTGTCCAGATTTCCATAAGAAAATGTACTTGTCATACACGTATGAGGACTAAGTTTTATACATATTTTTCTTCCAGTGTATGGAATTTTTACCCATGATTTGGAGTAGCTAGTGAAATGTTTCAGAGACTGACAAACCAATCCTTTGTATAGTTGCATGGAAAGCTGAGAGAAGCTCTGTGTTCAGAGGCGAAATGAGAGTGAAATTCTTGCAGATTACATGTCAAGGCTTCTTCCCCCTTCAAAAAAACTGTGTGATTTTCACAAGATGGACTAAGGAATTTTTGGCACACTGTTCTTACACTGTATGGAACTTACTGCAAGTGACTGAAGATGGTGGTAATTTAATTCTCAGACATATATAACAAGTGTTTTCCAGGGCACTTTGAGTCTTTCCTCAAAACAGGTTACTAACTGAGAATATAATCACTGGCCTTGTCAACCCACATGCAATGAAGAGTCTCCCATCACAACCAGAACCGCTTTGCACCAGGCTACCATACCAGTACAAAGTTTCTCCAACAGTGTTGTTTCCATGAAGGAAAATTATACTTTGTATGTGATATGGGCAGAGGTGTGTTCCCTGAACTTGTAAATTGGCAACTGTAATTGCTAAGTGAGGTTGAGCTCAACTAAGTGTGCTCAATGCAATTGGAAGGTCAGGCCTTTCAGATGGCATAAACATGATTCTCACAGAAGGAATGTAGCCAATTGTTTCTGTTAAACTTCTATGCACTGTGGTTTTTTTTTTTTAATAGAGTAGAAGATGTATTTGAAGTGTGATGCATGAATTATATTGTTTAAGAGATGTAATACAGGTCTTTCGAGGGGTAATTTAAAGCTGCATTCAGCTTTGTTTTTATGCCAGTAGCTGTGAAGGCCTTTCCCACATAAGGAAAAGGACTGTTTCCCATAGAGAAAATATACGTGTCCTACAGTGTAGAAGGATGAAGTTTTATACACATTGATCTTTCAGTGTATGGAACATGTACCCAGGATTTGGAGTGAAATGTTTGAGAGACCTCAAACCACCCCTATGAAAAGTGGCATCAAAAACTGCAAGAAGCTCAGGGTTCAGAGGCAAAATGAGAGTGAAATCCTTGCAGACTGCATGCCAAGCCTTGTTTCTCTCATTGTAAAATATGTGTTTTTCACAAGATAGGTGAAAGAACTTTTAGGCACAGTGCCCTTTCAGTGTTTGCACTTTACCCCAAGTGCCCGAATCAGATAGTGTTTTATTTCACAGCTGTCTTTAACACTGTGGTTTTACAGGCTACTTTGAGTCTTTCCTCACAACAGGCTACTAAATGAGAATGTGATCAAGGGCCTCGTCAACCCTAATACAATGAAGAGTCTCCAGTTGCGACCAGAAGCATTTTGTGCCAGGCTACCAATACAGAGTTTCTCCAACAGTGTTCTTTCTCTAAAGTAAAGTTATACCTTGTATGTGATAGAGGCAGAGATGTGTTCCCTAAACCTGTAAATCTAGCAACTGTAGTTGCTAAGTGAGGTTGAGCTCAGCTAAGTGTGCTCAATGCGATTGGAAGGTAAAGCCTTTCTTCAGAAGCCATAGTTAAACATGATTCTCATGGAAGGAATGTAGCCAACTGTTTCTTTACCATAAGAAAGAAATCCTATACCCTCCGTTCTTTCATTGTATGGAAGATATATGTGAATTGTCATGCATGAAGTATATTGTTTAAGAGATCTGTGATACTGGTCTTTGGAGAGGTACTTTAAAGCTGTGGCAGTTGGTGTGAAGGTCTTTCACACTGTGGAACAGGCCTGGTTTCTATATAGAAAATACATGTATCATACTGAGTAGAAGGACGAGGTTTTATACAGATTGTTCTTTCAGTGTTTGGAAATTGTTCTCAGGATTTGGAATAGCTAGTTAAATGTTTGAGAGACCTGTAAACCAACCCTTTGAAAATTGGCATCAAAAGCTGCGAGATGCTCCATGTTCAGATGCCAAATGAGAGTGAGACTGTATGCCAAGGCCTCTTTCCCCCATAGTAAAAGTATGTGTTTTTCACAAGATAGAGGAAAGAACTCTTAGGCACAGTGTTCTTTCAGTGTTGGGAGCTGACCCCAAGCGACTGAAGTAGGTAGTGTTTTATTTCATAGCTGTCTAACACTATTGTTTTACAGGTAGTTTGAGTCTTTTCTCAATACAGGTTACTAACTGAGAATATAATTAATGGCCTTGTCAACATGCATACAATGAAGAGCCTCCCATCACAACCAGAAGAACTTTGTACCTGGCTACCAGTATAAACTTTCTCCGACAGTGTTCTTTTCATGAAGGAACGTTATACCTTGTATGTGATAGAGGCAGAGATGTGTTCCCTAAACTTGTAAATCTAGCAACTTTATTTGCTAAGTCCTGTTGACCTCAACTAAGTGTGCTCAATGTGATTGGAAGGTAAAGGCTTTCAGAGGGCAGAATTAAACTTGATTCTCACAGAAGGAATGTAGCCAATGTTTCTTACCATAGGAAGGAACTTCTGTGCATTGCATTCTTTTATTGAGTGAAAGATGTTTTTGAAGTGTGACGTATGAATTATATTGTTTAAGAGATCTATAATACTGCTCTTTTGAGATGTACTTTAAAGTTTTGCTCAGCTCTATGTGTATACATCAATAGGTGTAATAACCTACAGTGGAAGAGAATGTAAAAAAATATGTGTGTGTGTAACTGAATCACTTTGCTGTACACCTGAAACTAACACAATATTGTAAATCAACTATATTTCAATAACTATTAAGCTAATAATAAAAACTAAAAAAAATAAAAAGATTAATAAAGAGTCAATACCTGTCCTTCTCAAACTATTCTTAAAAAATTGGAAAGAACATTTCCAAACTCATTCTGTGAGGCCAACATTACGCTGATATCAAAACCCAAAACACTTCAAAAAAAGAAAATTACAGGTCAAACATAAATATAAAAATCCTCGACAAAATATTAACGATCTGAATTCAACAATATATTAAATGGATCTTATATCATGATTAAGTGGGATTTATTTCAGGATGCAAGGAAGGTGCAATATCCTCAAATCAATCACTGTGATACACCACATTAGCACCCTGAAGCATGAAAATCATATCATCATCTAAATAGAAGCAGAAAACTATTTGATAAAATTCAATATCCATTTATGGTAAAACCTATCAACAAAATGGGTATAGAGGGAACATAATAAGGGCCATTTATGGCAAACCCAGAGCCAACATTATACTCAATAGTGAAAATCTGAAAAATATCCTGTAATGTCAGGAACAAGACAAGGATGTCCACTCTTGCCACTCCTATTTAACATAGTATTGGAAGACCTAGCCACAGCAGTTAGACAAGAAAAAGAAATAAAAGGCATCCAAGTAGGAAGGGAAGAAGTAAAAATGTTACTGTTTGCAGATGCATAGGAAAAGAATAAAATGCATAGGAATAAATTTAACCAAGGAGGTGAAAGTACTGTTCTCTGAAAAATATAAGACACTGAAGCAAATTGAAGATGATACAAATAAATGGAAAGATATCTGTGTTCATGGATTGTAAGAATTAACATAGTTAAAATGTCCATACTATCCAAAGCAATCTACAAATTTAATGCATTTCCTATCAAAATACCCATGACATTTTTCTCAGAACTAGAACGAACAATCCAAAAATTTGTATATAAATACAAAAGACACCAGATAACCAAAGCAATCTTGAAAAAAGAATGCTTCCTGGCTTCAAACTATACTACAAAGCTAAGTAATCAAAATAGTATGGTACTGGCACACACACACACACACACACACACACAGACACACACACAGCACACACACAGATCAGTGAAACAAAATAACCTAGAAATAAGCCCATGCATATATTGTCAGTTAATCTATGACAAAGGAGGCAAAAATATATAGTGAGGAAGAGACAGCCTCTTCAATAAATGTTGTTGGGAAAACCAGACAGCTACATGTAAAAGAATCAAACTGGACTACTTTCTCACATCATACACAAAAATAAACTCAAAATGAATGGAAGACTTAAATGTATGACCTGAAGCTCCAAGAAAAAAACATGGGCAATAATCTCTTTGACACTGGTCTTAGCAACATTTTTTGGATATGTCTCCTCAGGCTAGGACAGCAAAAGCAAAAAAACAGGTGGGACCAAATCTAACTAAAAATGTTTTGCACAGTGATGAAAACGATCAACCATTTGAAAAGTCAACCTATTGAATGGGAGAAGATATTTGCAAATGATATGTCAGATGAGGAATTAATATCCCAAAATATATAAAGAACTCATACAACTCAATATAAAAAAATCTGATTAAAAAATTGGGAAGATGACCTGAATAGGCATATTTTCAAAGAAGACCTACAGATGGCCAACAGGCACATGAAAAGATGATCAACATTTTACTGAACTTAGATTGGGTCTGCTCACCAAATGCACAGCAAAGCCAGTCTGCTGACACTGAGTTGTATTAAAGGAAGGTACAGCTTTTATTGTAAGGTGCCAAGCAAGGAGTTCAGGTCTTTTTTGAGCATGAGCTGCTGATTCTCCTTGCTTCGTTCCCTGCAATAAATGCTTTACTTTCCTTAACCACAACCCAGTGTCATAAGACTGACTTTGCTGAGTGTCAGGTGAGTGGACCCACGTCGAGGTTCAGTAACAAATATCACTACTCATTAGGGAAATGCAAATCAAAACCACGGGATAGCACCTCATACCTGGTAGAATGTTATTGTCAAAAAAACTACAAGGGCTTCCCTGGTGGCGCAGTGGTTGAGAGTCCGCCTGCCAATGCAGGGGACATGGGTTCGTGCCCCAGTCCGGGAGGATCCCACATGCCGCGGAGTGGCTGGACCCGTGAGCCATGGCCGCTGAGCCTGCGCATCCGGAGCCTGTGCTCCGCAATGGGAGAGGCCACAACAGTGAGAGGCCCGCGTACTGCAAAACAACAACAACAACAAACAAAACAAAACAAAACAAAAACTACAAATAACAAGTGTTGAAGTGGATGTGGAGAAAAGGCACCCTAGTACACTGCGATGGGAATGTAAATTGGTACACCCAATATGGAAAACTTTATGGCAGTTCCTCAAAAAATTAAAAATAGAACTACCATACAATCCAGCAATTACACTCCTGGGTATTTATTTGAAGAAAATGAAAACACTATTTCAAAAAGATATATGCACCTGAATTTTTTTTTTAATTTTTTAAATTTTTTAACATCTTTATTGGGGTATAATTGCTTTACAATGGTGTGTTAGTTTCTGCTTTATAACAAAGTGAATCAGTTACACATATACATATGTTCCCATATGTCTGCCCTCTTGCGTCTCCCTCCCTCCCACCCTCCCTATCCCACCCCTCCAGGCTGTCACAAAGCATCGAGCCAATATGCCTGTGCCATGGGGCTACTTCCCACTAGCTATCTACCTTACTACGTTTGTTAGTGTGTGTATGTCCATGACTCTCTCTCGCCCTGTCACCGCTCACCCTTCCCCCTCCCCATATCCTCAAGTCCGTTCTCCAATAGGTCTGCGTCTTTATTCCTGTCTTACCCCTAGGTTCCTCATGACATTTTTTTTCATAAATTCCATATATATGTGTTAGCATACGGTATTTGTCTTTTTCTTTCTGACTTACTTCACTCTGTATGACAGACTCTAGGTCTATCCACCTCATTACAAATAGCTCAATTTCGTTTCTTTTTATGGCTGAGTAATATTCCATTGTGTATATGTGCCACATCTTCTTTATCCATTCATCCGATGATGGGCACTTAGGTTGTTTCCATCTCCGGGCTATTGTAAATAGAGCTGCAATGAACATTTTGGTACATGACTCTTTTTGAATTTTGGTTTTCTCAGGGTATATGCCCAGTAGTGGGATTGCTGGGTCATATGGTAGTTCTATTTGTAGTTTTTTAAGGAACCTCCATACTGTTCTCCATAGTGGCTGAACCAATTCACATTCCCACCAGCAGTGCAAGAGTGTTCCCTTTTCTCCACACCCTCTCCAGCATTTATTGTTTCTAGATTTTTTGATGATGGCCATTCTGACTGGTGTGAGATTATATCTCATTGTAGTTTTGATTTGCATTTCTCTAATGATTAATGATGTTGAGCATTCTTTCATGTGTTTGTTGGCAGTCTGTAAACTTCTTTGGAGAAATGTCTGTTTAGGTCTTCTGCCCATTTTTGGATTGGGTTGTTTGTTTTTTTGTTATTGAGCTGCATGAGCTGCTTGTAAATTTTGGAGATTAATCCTTTGTCAGTTGCTTCATTTGCAAATATGTTCTCCCATTCTGAGGGTTGTCTTTTGGTCTTGTTTATGGTTTCCTTTGCTGTGCAAAAGCTTTGAAGTTTCATTAGGTGCCATTTGTTTATTTTTGTTTTTATTTCCATTACTCTAGGAGGTGGGTCAGAAAGAATCTTGCTGTGATTTATGTCATAGAGTGTTCTGCCTATGTTTTCCTCTAAGAGTTTGATAGTTTCTGGCCTTACATTTAGGTCTTTAGTCCATTTTGAGCTTATTTTTGTGTATGGTGTTAGGGAGTGATCTAACCTCATACTTTTACATGTACCTGTCCAGTTTTCCCAGCACCACTTATTGAAGAGGCTGTCCTTTCTCCACTGTACATTCCTGCCACCTTTATCAAAGATAAGGTGTCCATATGTGCGTGGGTTTATCTCTGGGCTTTCTATCCTGTTCCATTGATCTATCTTTCTGTTTTTGTGCCAGTACCATACTGTCTTGATTACTGTAGCCTTGTAGTATAGTCTGAAGTCAGAGAGCCTGATTCCTCCAGCTCCTTTTTTCGTTCTCAAGATTGCTTTGGCTATTCGGGGTCTTTTGTGTTTCCGTACAAATTGCGAAATTTTTTGTTCTAGTTCTGTGAAAAATGCCAGTGGTAGTTTGATAGGGATTGCATTGAATCTATAGATTGCTTTGGGTACTAGAGTCATTTTCACAATGTTGATTCTTCCAATCCAAGAACATGGTATATCTCTCCATCTATTTGTATCATCTTTAATGTCTTTCATCAGTGTCTTATAATTTTCTGCATACAGGTGTTTTGTCTCCTTAGGTAGGTTTATTCCTAGATATTTTATTCTTTTTGTTGCAATGGTAAATGGGAGTGTTTTCTTGATTTCACTTTCAGATTTTTCATCATTAGTATATAGGAATGCCAGAGATTTCTGTGCATTAATTTTGTATCCTGCTACTTTACCAAATTCATTGATTAGCTCTAGTAGTTTTCTGGTAGCATCTTTAGGATTCTCTATGTATAGTATCATGTCATCTGCAAACAGTGACAGCTTTACTTCTTCTTTTCCTATTTGGATTCCTTTTATTTCCTTTTCTTCTCTGATTGCCGTGTCTAGGAGTTCCAAAACTATGTTGAATAAGAGTGGTGAGAGTGGGCAACCTTGTCTTGTTCCTGATCTTAGTGGAAATGCTTTCAGTTTTTCACCATTGAGGATGATGTTTGCTGTGGGCTTGTCATATATGGCCTTTATTATGTTGAGGAAAGTTCCCTCTATGCCTACTTTCTGCAGGGTTTTTATCGTAAATGGGTGTTGAATTTTGTCAAAAGCTTTCTCTGCACCTATTGAGATGATCATATGGTTTTTCTCCTTCAATTTGTTAATATGATTTATCACATTGATAGATTTGCGTATATTGAAGAATCCTTGCATTCCTGGAATAAACCCCACTTGATCATGGTGTATGATCCTTTTAATGTGCTGTTGGATTCTGTTTGCTAGTATTTTGTTGAGGATTTTTGCATCTATGTTCATCAGTGATATTGGCCTGTAGTTTTCTTTCTTTGTGACATCCTTGTCTGGTATTGGTATCTAGGTGATGGTGGCCTTGTAGAATGAATTTGGGAGTGTTCCTCCCTCTGCTATATTTTGGAAGAGTTTGAGAAGGATAGGTTTTAGCTCTTCTCTAAATGTTTGATAGAATTCACCTGTGAAGCCATCTGGTCCTGGGCTTTTGTTTGTTGGAATATTTTTAATCACAGTTTCAATTTCAGTGCTTGTGATTGGTCTGTTCATATTTTCTATTTCTTCCTGATTCAGTCTTGGCAGGTTGTGCATTTCTAAGAATTTGTCCATTTCTTCCAGATTGTCCATTTTATTGGCATAGAGTTGCTTGTAGTAATCTCTCATGATCTTTTTTATTTCTGCAGTGTCAGTTGTTACTTCTCCTTTTTCATTTCTAATTCTATTGATTTGAGTAGTCTCCCTTTTTTTCTTGATGAGTCTGGCTAGTGGTTTATCTATTTTGTTTATCTTCTCAAAGAACCAGCTTTTAGTTTTATTGATCTTTGCTATTGTTTCCTTCATTTCTTTTTCATTTATTTCTGATCTGATTTTTATGATTTCTTTCCTTCTGCTAGCTTCGGGGTTTTTTTGTTCTTCTTTCTCTAACTGCTTGAGGTGCAAGGTTAGGTTGTTTATTTGAGATGTTTCCTGCTTCTTAAGGTGGGCTTGTATTGCTATAAACTTCCCACATAGAACTGCTTTTGCTGCATCCCACAGGTTTTGGGTCGTCGTGTCTCCATTGTCATTTGTTTCTAGGTATTTTTTAATTTCCTCTTTGATTTCTTCAGTGATCACTTCATTATTAAGTAGTGTATTGTTTAGCCTCCATGTGTTTGTATTTTTTACAGATCTTTCCTGTAATTGATGTCTAGTCTCATGGCGTTGTGGTCAGAAAAGATACTTGATACAATTTCAACTTTCTTAAATTTACCAAGGCTTGATTTGTGACCCAAGGTATGATCTACCCTGGAGAATGTTCCATGAGCACTTGAGAAAAATGTGTATTCTGTTGTTTTTGGATGGAGTGTCCTATAAATATCAATTAAGTCCATCTTGTTTAATGTATCATTTAAAGCTTGTGTTTCCTTATTTATTTTCATTTTGGATGATCTGTCCATGGGTGAAAGTGGGGTGTTAAAGTCCTCTACTATGAATGTGTTACTGTCGATTTCCCCTTTTATGGCTGTTAGTATTTGCCTTATGTATTGAGGTGCTCCTATGTTGGGTGCATAAATATTTACAATTGTTATATCTTCTTCTTGGATCGATCCCTTGATCATTATGTAGTGTCCTTCTTTGTCTCTTTTAATAGTCCTTACTTTAAAGTCTATTTTGTCTGATATGAGAATTGCTACTCCAGCTTTCTTTTGGTTTCCATTTGCATGGAATATCTTTTTCCATCCCCGTACTTTCAGTCTGTATGTGTCTCTAGGTCTGAAGTGAGTCTCTTGTAGACAGCATATATAAGGTCTTGTTTTTGTATCCATTCAGCCAATCTGTGTCTTTTGGTGGGAGCATTTAGTCCATTTACATTTAAGGTAATTATCGATATGTATGTTCCTATTCCCATTTTCTAAATTGTTTTGGGTTCGTTATTATAGGTCTTTTCCTTCTCTTGTGTTTCTTGTCTAGAGAAGTTCCTTTAGCATTTGTTGTAAAGCTGGTTTGGTGGTGCTGAACTCTCTCAGCTTTTGCTTGTCTGTAAAGGTTTTAATTTCTCCATCAAATCTGAATGAGATCCTTGATGGGTAGAGTAGTCTTGGTTGCAGGTTTTTCTCCTTCATCACTTTCAGTATGTCCTGCCACTCCCTTCTGGCTTGTAGGGTTTCTGCTGAGAGATCAGCTTTTAACCTTATGGGGATTCCCTTGTGTGTTATTTGTTGTTTTTCCCTTGCTGCTTTTAATATGTTTTCTTTGTATTTAATTTTTGACAGTTTGATTAATATGTGTCTTGGCGTATTTCTCCTTGTATTTATCCTGTATGGGACTCTCTGTGCTTCCTGGACTTGATTAACTATTTCCTTTACCATATTAGGGAAGTTTTCAACTATAATCTCTTCAAATATTTCCTCAGTCCCTTTCTTTTTCTCTTCTTCTTCTGGAACCCCTATAATTCTAATGTTGGTGCATTTAATGTTGTCCCAGAGGTCTCTGAGACTGTCCTCAGTTCTTTTCATTCTTTTTCCTTTATTCTGCTCTGCAGTAGTTATTTCCACTCTTTTATCTTCCAGGTCACTTATCTGTTCTTCTGCCTCAGTTATTCTGCTATTGATCCCATCTAGAGTACTTTTAATTTCATTTATTGTATTGTTCATCGTTGCTTGTTTCATCTTTATTTCTTCTAGGTCCTTGTTAACTGTTTCTTGCATTTTGTCCGTTCTATTTCCAAGATTTCGGATCACCCTTACTATCATTATTCTGAATTGTTTTTCAGGTAGACTGCCTATTTCCTCTTCATTTGTTAGGTCTGGTGCATTTTTATCTTGCTCCTTTATCTGCTGTGTGTTTTTCTGTCTTCTCATTTTGCTTATTTTTTTTGCTTATCATTTTGCTTATCTTACTGTGTTTGGGGTCTCCTTTTTGCAGGCTGCAGGTTCGTAGTTCCCGCTGTTTTTGATGTCTGTCTCCAGTGGCTAAGGTTGGTTCAGTGGGTTGTGTAGGCTTCCTGGTGGAGGGGACTAGTGCCTGTGTTGTGGTGGATGAGGCTGGATCTTGTCTCTCTAGTGGGCAGGTTCACGTCTGGTGGTGTGTTTTGGGGTGTCTGTGGCCTTATTATGATTTTAGGCAGC
>NW_021703768.1:154211956-154369820 GCF_005190385.1 Monodon monoceros
GAAAGAAAGAAAGAAAGAAAGAAAGAAAGAAAGAAAGAAAGAAAGAAAGAAAGAAAGAAAGAAAGAAAGAAAGAAAAGTATAATAAAGTTATTAAAATTAATTATTAAGAAAAAACTTTTTAAAAAAACCATGGACGGATAGAACCCTAGGACAAATGGTGGAAGCAATACTATACAGACAAGATCTCACACAGAAGCATACACATACACATTCACAAAAAGAGGAAAAGGGGAAAAAATCATAGATCTTGCTCCTAAAGTCCACCGCCTCAATTTGGGATCATTCCTTGTCTATTCAGGTATTCCACATATGCAGGGTATATCAAGTTGATTGTGGAGCTTTAATCCGCTGCTTCTGAGGCTGCTGGGAGAGATTTCCCTTTCTCTTCTTTGTTCTCACAGCTCACAGGGGCTCAGCTTTGGATTTGGCCCTGCCTCTGCGTGTAGGTCACTGGAGGGCGTCTGTGTTTTGCTCAGACAGGACGGGGTTAAAGGAGCCGCTGATTCGGGGGCTCTGGCGCACTCAGGCCGGGGGGGAGGGAGGGGCACTGCGTGCGGGGCGGGCCTGCTGCGGCAGAGGCCAGCGTGACGTTGTACCAGCCTGAGGCCCGCCGTGCGTTCTCCCGGGGAAGTTGTCCCTGGATCCCGGGAACCTGGCAGTGGCAGGCTGCACAGGCTCCGCGGTAGAGGGGTGTGGAGAGTGACCTGTGCTCGCACACAGGCCCCTTGGTGGCGGCAGCAGCAGCCTTAGCGTCTCCCGCCCGTCTCTGGGGTCCGTGCTTTTAGCCGCGGCTCGCGCCCGTCTCTGGGGTCCGCGCTTTTAGCCGCGGCTCGCGCCCGTCTCTGGAGCTCCTTTAAGCAGCGCTCTTAAACCCCTCTCCTCGCGCACCAGGCAACAAAGAGGGAAGAAAAAGTCTCTTTCCTCTTCGGCAGGTGCAGACTTTTCCCCGGACTCCCTCCGGCTAGCCGTGGTGCACTAACCCCTTCAGGCTATGTTCAAGCCGCCAACCCCAGTCCTCTCCCTGCGCTCCGTCCGAAACCGAAACCCGAGCCTCAGCTCGCAGCCCCGCCCGCCCTGGCGGGTGAGCAGACAAGCCTCTCGGGCTGGTGAGTGCCCGTCGGCACCGATCCTCTGTGCGGGAATCTCCCCGCTTTGCCCTCCGCACCCTGTTGCTGTGCACTCCTCCGCGGCCCCGAAGCTCCCCTCTCGGCCTCCCGCAGTCTCCGCCCGCGAAGGGGCTTCCTAGTGTGTGGAAACTTTTCCTCCTTCACAGCTCCCTCCCACTGCACCTGAATGTTTACAGCAGTACAATACTCAAGATGTGGAAGCATCCTAAGTGTTCATCAACAGATAAATGGATAAAGAAAATGTGGTATGTATACACAATGGAATATTACTCAGCCTTAAAAAAGAATGAAATCTTGCCGTTTGTGACAACATGGATGAACCTGGAGGGTATAAGTCTTAGCGAAATAAATCAAAGACAAATACTGTATATTTTCACTTATATGTGGAATTTTAAAAAACCAAAGCAAATGAACAAATATAACAAGAGAGAAAATTACTCAGATACAGATAATAAACTACTGGTTGCCAGAGAGGAGGAGTGGGGGAAGAGGTAAAATAAGTGAAGGGAATTAAGAAGTACAAACTACAAGTTATAAAATAAATAAGTCAGTGGAATGTAATGTACAGCACAGGGACTATAGTCAATATTTTATAATAATTTTGTATGGTTCATAATCTATAAAAATATTGAATCACTGTGTTGTACACCTGAAACTAATATAATATTTTACGTGAACTACACTTCAATTTTAAAAAATTAAGTGAAATGGTAAGATACTGGTAATAAAAGGTGTTTTCTAACAACCTGCTTGCCAGATGCATTCAGTAGAGTATTCTTTCAGTGAATGGAAATGATTCCTGTTCACTAAGGCATGTAGTGATATGATTAGAATCTTGTAATAAAGGTATTTCTAACCAGCTACTTTGCATTATGCATTAAGTACAGAGTTCTTTCAGTGAAAGAAAGTGAAACCCACTATATAATAACTGTAAAGAATTGTGTCAAAAATTGAACTAAAGATTTTTCTATAGAGGTGTTCACAGGTGTGTTAACCATGGTACTCTTTCAGTATATGCAAGTGAAATCCATTCTTTAATTCATGTAGTATAGTGTTACCAAGACTTGTCATAGTTTCTAACAAGTTAATTGCAAGATGTGTTTGATACAGTGTTCTTTCCATGATTGGAAGTGATAGTCATTCTGTAACGCATATACTGAATTGTTTACAATACTTGAAGTAAAGATGGTTATAACAAGCCACTTGCAAGTTGCGCCACAAGCACAATTTGTTTTTCGGTTCATGGAAGTGATACTCATTCTGTAATGCATATCATGATTGTTTAAGAGACATAATAAAAGTGTTCCTAAAAAGGTATTTGCATGCGATATTCAGCACAGTATTCATTCATTGAATAAATTGATATTCTTCCATAATGCATGGAGTGAAGTGTTTAAGAAACTTGTAGTCAAGGAGTTTCTAACAAGCTGCTTGCAAAATGCATTTGCTACGGTGTTATTTCAGTGAATGAAACTGATACCTGTTGTGTATTGCATTTGAGAACTATTTAGAGGACATACAATAAAACTGTTTCTGAAAACACTTGCAAGCTGTGTTCAGTGCAGTTTCTTTCACTGAATGGACGTGATACTTATTCTGTAATGCATGTAGTAATGTGTTTATTTTTAAAAGTAATAAAGATGTTCCTTTCAGCCTACTAGCAAGCTTTGTTCAGCAGTTTCTTTCAGTGAATGGAGTGATACCCATTCACTAAGGCATGCTGTGTGTGTTTTAAGTTCTTGTAAGAAAGGTGTTTCTAACAAGACACTTGCAAACCATGTTTATCACAGAGTTTATTCATTGGATAGGAGTGATATTTATTCTGTGATGCATTTAGTGAGGTGTTTAAGCGACTAGTAATGAAAGTTTTTCTAACAAACTATTTGCAAGCTGCTTTCAGCATGGTATTCTTTCAGGGATGGAAATAGATACTGTAGTGCATGTAGTGAAGTATTTATGTGACTTGTAATAAAATTGTTTCTAACAAGGACTTGTAACAACAGTGTTTCTTAAAAGCCACTTGCAATATGTGTTCTGCATAATGTTCTCTCAATGAATGGAAATGATGTCCTTTCTGTAATGCATGTACTAAAGTGTTTAAGAAACTGTAATAAACGTGTTTCTAGCAAGCTACTTGCAAGATGTGTTCAGTTTAGTTTTCTTTCAGTGAATGGAAGTGAATCCCATTCTTTACTGCATATTGTAAAGTGCTTATGAGACTAATAACAGTGTTTCTAATAAGCCACTTGAAAACTGCATTCAGCAAGTGTTCTCTCAGAGAAAGGAAGTGATACTATTCTGTAATGCATGTAGCAAAGTGTTTAAGAAATTTGTGGTTTCTAACAAGCTTCATGCAAGCTATATGTAGCACATTATTCAGTGAATTGATGTGATACCCATTCTGTAATGCATGTAATGAAATGTTTAAAGTCTTGTATAAAGGCATTTTTCTAACAGCAAGATGTTTTCAGTAGTGTTCTTCAGTGAATGAAAGTGATACCCCATGTGTAATGCATGTTGTAATATGTGTAAGAGACTTGTAAGAAATTATTTTCTAAAACGCCACTTACAAGCTGCATACTGCACATTGTTCTTTCAGTGAATAAGACTGATAACCATTCTGTAATAAATGTAGTAAAGTTTTTAACTTTACAGGCATGGGCTGTTTGGTTAACCAGCTCTTTGCCCTAGGCATTTGGACTTTCCATCAGCACTGGACTGGTAAACCAGTTGTCCATCTGAAGCTTCCAGATCACCAAATTATTTGCCTTGAGTGCCAGGCTGCCTGGCTGACCAGCTTTTCTTCCAGGGCATCCCAAAGTTGACCATGGGCTCCAGGGTGCCAGATGACCAGCAGTTCTTCCCAAGCATCCCAGACTTAGAGTTGACCAGCTGTCTGTCCCTGGTGTCATGTACTTGGCCTCGGATGCTATGCTTTTGAGTCGACCAATTGTCCATCCCAGCCTTGGCCTTCGATGTAGGATCACCAATTCAACCAGATGTCAACCTTGGGCATCCCTGAGTTGGCCTCAGTTGCCAGGCTGCTGTGTTGACCAGCCTACCATTTGGGGTGTCCTGGATTTGGCCTCAGAGGGTGCTGCTGGATTGACCAAGTGTCCATCCCTAGCATCCTGGACTTGAGCTGTGGCACCACGCTGCCGAGTAGACCACTTGTCCATCTTGGACTTGACCTCCAGTGTTGGGCTGCCAGGTCAACAGGGTGTCCTAGACTTGGCCTCCAGATTCAGGCTAATGAGTTGACCAACTGTCTATCTGAGGCATCCTGAGCTTGGCCTCAGAAGCCAGGAAGTCAGGCCAACCAGCTATCCATCTTAGGTGTCCTGGAATTGGCCTCCAGTGTCAGGCTGCAATGTCAAATAGCTATCTTTCCCAGGCTTCCCAGGCATCCAACACTTGGTCTTGAGCTCTGGACTTTTGGATCAACCAGCTGTCCATCCTGGAATCCTGGACTTGGTCTTAGGTGCCTGTTTCCAGGTTGACCAGCTGTCATTCTGGTACATCCTAGACTTGGCCTAATGTGCTAGGCTGCTGGATTGTCCATCTTGGATGTCCCAAACTTGGTTTCAGGTGTTGGGCTGGTAAGTCAACCAACTGTCTATCCCAAGTGTCCTGGTTTTGGCCATGTAAGCCAGGCTTCCAGGTCAACCAACTCTTTGTCTGATGCATTCTAATTTGGCCTTGTGCACTGGCTTTCTGGGTTAATGAGCTGTCCTTCCTCTCTGCCCCAGAATTGGCCTTCCTTAAGTGCCAAGCTGCTGGGTTGACCAGCTATCCATCCTGTTTCCTGGTCTTGGCCTCAGGAGCCATGCTTCTGGGTTAACAAGCTGTTTGTCCCAGCTGTCAAAATCCTGGCCTCGGGCATCATGCTTCCAAGTCAACCAGCTTTTTGTTCATCTCACATCTGGTCTCAGTGTTGGGATGCTGGGTTGACCTGCTGTCAATCTCAGGTGTCCTGGGCATCCCAGACTTGGCCTTGGGTGCCAGAATACTGGGACAACTTTGGGCACCAAGCTGCTGGGTAGTTCAGCTTTTTTTCAGGCATCCTGAACTTGGCCTCAGGCGCCAGATCTGAGGTTGCCCAGCTTGGGCATTCCATAGTTGACCTCACCACCAGGTTACCAGGTAAACCAACTGTCTGTCCCAGCCTTCCTGGAAGTCTTGGACTTGGTCTATAGTGCCAGGCAGCTAAGCTCTCCAGCTCTATGTCTCAAACATCCCCGGCTTGGCCTTTGGTGACAAGCTTGGGTTGACCAGCAATTTGTCTCATGCATTTTGGAAATCCCAAACTTTGCCTCAAGCACCAGGCTGCCAGGCCAATGAGCTGTCCATTCTGGTGGACCTAGACTTGGCCTCTGCCTTCAGGCTCCTGGGCTGGACAGCTGTCTATCCTGGGCATCCTGGACAACCCTGAGTGGGCCTTAGGTGCCAGAGTGCCAGCATGACCAGATATCTTTCCTGGGCCTCCCAGACTTGGCCTCTGGCACTGAGCTACTGGGTCAGCAAGCACACAATACTGGGTATCCTGAATGTCTGAGACTTGGCATCAGGTCAGGCTACTGGATTGACCAGCTGTCCTTTCAGGATGTCCTGGACTGTTTGAGAGTCCCAGACTTGGCCTTGAATGCTGAGCTGCCAGGTTGATCATCTGTGCATCCCATGGCATTCCAGACTTGGCCTCAGACCCTGGGCTGCCAAGTTGACCAGCTGTCCCTCAGAAGCATCACAGTCTTGGACTCCTGTATCGAGCTGCATTGACCAGTAGTCTGAGGTGCCCCGGACTGGGCCTCTGGTGCTGTTCTGTGGGGTTGACCAACTGTGAATTCTGTGGCATAGGGAACTTGGTCTCAGACACCCAGCTACCAGGTGAAACCAGTTGTTTGTCCCAAGCATCACACACGTGGTACAGTGTTGGGCTGCTGGGTCAACCCGGTATCTATCTGGGGTGTCTCAGACGTGGCCTCAGATGTTGTGAAGAGTTGACCAGCTGTCAATTTGAAGTATCCCAGACTTGGCCTCCAGTGTTAGGCTGCCAGGTCAACAAGCTGTCCTTCCTGATCACCCTAGTGTCCTGGATTTGGTTGGCAGGTTCACCAGCTCTTTGACCTGGGCATCCCAAACTTGGCCTCAGGTGCTGGTCTGCCAGGTAACTAGCTGTCCTGTTTGGGCATACTGGATTTGGCTTTAAGTGTCAAGTTTCTGGATCAACCACATGTCAATCCTGGGTATCCCTTGTATCCCTGACTTGGCCTTGGGTGCTAGACCGTCAGGTAAACCAGCTGACAATCCTAGGAGTCCTAGACTTGGCATCAGGCACTGGGCTGCTGGGTTGACTTGGGTGTCCTGTGTGTCTCGGAGGGTCCCAGACTTGGCCTTGGGCACTGAGCTGCCAGGTCGAGTTATCACTGGCATCTCAGGCCTCCTGAACTTGGCCTTGGATACTGTACTACTGGGTCAACCAGCCGTCCATCGCAAGTGTCCTGGACTTGGCCTCTACTGCCCGACTTTAGTTGACCACCTGTATGTCTTGGGCCTCCCAGACTTAATCTTGGGTGCTGGGATACTGAATCATCCAGCTCTTTGTCCCATATGTCCTAGACTTGGCCTTGGGCACTGAGCTGCTGTGTCTACCAGCTGTTTTCCCTAGGCCTCCCAGACTTGGACTTGGGCGTTGGTCTTCTGGGTTGAAGAGCTGTTTGTCCTGGGCATCCCAGACTTGGCCTTGGTCACCACGTTGCTGGGTTGGCCAGCTGTCTTTCCAGGGTGTCCCAGACTTGGCCTTTTGTGCCAGGCTGCCATGTCAACCAGCTGTCTGTCCCAGGCATCCTGGACTTGACCTCTAGTGCCAATGTGTGAGGAGACCACTGTCCTTTCTGGGAATCCTGGAGTTGGCCTCAGGCTTTAAGCTGTCGTGTTGACTTGTCTGACCCAATCATCCTAGATTTGGCCTCTAGCACCTGGCTGCCAGGTCAATCACCCATCTTTCCAAGGTGTCCCAGCCTTGGCCTTGGCCCTGGGCTGCCTGCTCAACCAACTTTTTGTCCCAGACTTGCCCTCTGGAATCAGGCTGCTGTTTTGACCAGTAGTTTGTCCCAGGCATCCCATATTTGGCATCAGGTGATGAGCATCCAGGTCAACCAGCTGCCTGGCACCCTGAACTTGCCTTAGGTAACAGGCTGCTGAATCAAACAGCTGTCTGTCCCAGGCATTCTGGATATCTTGGACTTAGCCTCAGGCATGGGGCTGCCCAGTCAAACAGATATGCATCCTGGTCATTCAAAACTTCCCTTGGGTGCCTGTCTGCTGGGTAGACCACCTTTCTGGTCCCAGGAGTCACGAACTGGCCTCAGGCACTGAGATACCAGATGGACCAGCCATTCATTCTGATCTTGGACTTGGCCTCGGGCACTGGGTTGGCCAGTTGCCTGTTCTGAGTGTCCCTGTCTTGGCACTGGCACCAGACTGGGGGGCCAACAGTCATCCTAGTCATCCTGGAATTGGCCTCACAAGACAGGTTGCTGGTTTAACCAGCTGCTCATCCTGGGCATCCTAAAATTGACCTCAGGTGCTGGACTGCTGGGTTGAACACCTGTCCATTTGGGCATCCTGGACTTGGCCTTGGGCACCAGGATACTGGCCTGTCTAACCATCAATCTTGGGCATCCCAAACTTAGCCTCTGGATTCAGGTTGCCATGTCAACTAGTAGTTTGTTTTAGACATTCCATACTTGGCCTGGGGCTCTGGGTAACCAAGTCAACCAGCTGTCCAGCCTGGTCCTTCTGAACTTTATGTCAAGTGCCAGGCTGCCAGGTCTACCAGCTGTTTGTTCTGGGTATCCTGGACTTGGCCAGAGTTTCCAGGCTGCTGAATAGACTGGGCTATTCATTCTGAGCCTCCTGGGTGTTCCAAGACTTGGCCTTAGACTTCAGAGTGCTGGGTCAGCCAGCTGTCCACCCAGAGGATCCCACCTAGGGTGCTGGGCTGCTGGGTCAATCAGTTGTTTGTACCAGTTTTCCCAGACTTGGTCTTGGGCACTAGGCTGCTGGGTTGGCGCGTTATCCATCCTGAGCTCGGCCCTGGGTGCCAGGTTTCCAAGTGACCAGCAGTCTGACGTGGGCTCCTGAGCATCCAAGACTTGGCCTCAGGCACTGGGCTGCCAGGTCAATCAGCTGTTTGTCTTGGGTGTCTTGGGCATCCTGGACTTGGCCTTGGGCACTGGTCTGCTGGGTTGACTAGCTGTTTATCAGTCCAATTGCAGTCCAATTCTGATGAAGTCCATTTGTTTTATATTTTGTTGCTTGTACCTTTGGTGTCATATTTAAGAAACCATTGCTAAATCAAAGGACATAAAGATTGGCCTCTATGTTTGTTTGTTTGTTTTCTTTCCCCTAAGGGTTTTGGAATTTTAGCTCTTGAATCCATTTTGAGTTAATTTTTGCATATGGTGTGAGATAAGGTTCCAACTCCACTTGTTTGCATGTTGAAAACTGGGATATCCAGTTTTCCCAACGCTATTTGTAGAAAGACTGTTTTTCCTTCATTGGATGGTCTTAATGCCTTTGTTGAAAAATCCACTGGCATGGGTTTAAATTTTAAGTCTCAATTTCTATTCCATTGATCCCGCAGCTTGACTGAATTCGTTTGCTAGCTCTAACAGTTGTGTGTATGTGTGTGAAGTTTTTAGGATTTTCTACATATAAACTTTTGTCATCTGTAAATAATCTTACCTCCTACTTTCCAATTTGGATGCTTTTTGCTTTGCTTGCCTAATTGCTCTGGCCAGAGCCTCCAATGAAATGAATGTTGAATAGAAGTGGTAAAGGTGGATGTCTTTGTCTTGTGTTCTGATCTTAGGAAGAAAGCTTTCAGTCTTCCAAAACTGAACATGATGCTAGTTGTGGGGTTTTATACATGTCCTCTATCATGTTGAGGATGTTCCCTTTTATTTCTACTTATTGAGTTCTCTTATTCTGAAAGAGTGTTGGCTTTTGTCAAATGCCTTTTCTTCATCAGTTGAGATGATCGTGTGGATTTTTTCCCCCTTCATTTTACTAATGTGGTATAGTTTGCATTTCATATATCGAGCAGTACTTTAACCCCTGGGATAAATCCCACTTGACCATGATGCATAATCCTTTAATATGCTGCTGGATTCTGTTTGCTGGTATTTATCAAGGATTTTTGCATCTATACTCATGGGGGATATTGGTCTCTAGATTTTTCTTGTGAGATCTTTGTCTAGGTTTTGTATTAGTGTAATGTTGCTCTCACAGAAATCCTAAGTGTTCCCTCCTCTTCTACTTATTGGAAGAGTTTAAGAATTGGTGTTAGTTTTTCTTTAAATGTTTGGTAGGATTCACCTGTTTTGTAATTTGTGTGCTTGTTAGAATTTTCCCATTTCATCTAGAGTATGCAATTTGTAGGTGTATAATTGTTCACAGTTTCTTATAAACCCTTTTATTCCTGTGGGGTTGGTAGTGTTGTCCCAACTTTGTTTCTGACTTTAGTTACTTGAGTCTTCTCTACTTTTTTCTTAATCAATCTAGCTAAAGGTTCATCAATTTTTTCATTTTTTCAGAGAAACAACTTTTAGTTTGTTGATTTTCTCTATTGCTGTGTTGTTCCCTATTCTATTCATCTCGGCTCTAATATTTATTTTTTAGGTTTACTTTGCTCTTTTTCTGGTTCACAAAGGGCATCTTCTAACTGACTCCTGGCAATAGCTAGCCTCAGGATCACCCTCTCCAGGGTGAGCTAAAAACTTACAGACTGGAGTGGGCCAGGCCAGACAGGCACCATGCTCCCAACGTGACAGCCCAGGCCACCTCCAGGCTTGTTTCACCACTGAACCTCTTCTGGCTGGGTATGACACCTAACAGTTGACAGGCTGACCTGGACTCCTGTGGACCTTCTTACTGCCTTAGTTGCCTTGTACTCTCTGGGAACCAGAAGGCTAGTTAAGTTTAGCTGAGGAGCACTACCAATGGGCACAGTGCCCTGCCTGCTGCCAGATATTGCCCTCTGTACACTTCTCTCATTCCTTCACAGGTACTAGTCGTTGTCATCTGTGCCCACAGGCATCCCAGAGCACTCACCCACCCAATGGGTCTGACAACTTCAGTTCTATCTTCATGACTTACAGCACCTGCCTGTTACCCTCCCAGGGGTCCTGGCCCTGCCTCCCACCGTGTTCTCAGGCTAGATTCCATCAAGGCCAACTGAGAGTGATGGACTTACCTACCCCCCTCCCCCAGTAGAGGAGAGACCCCACTTCACATACCTTGCTCTTCACCAGGTGAGGGGCAGCTGAGTCCCACTGATGTTGTCTGGTGCCACTGCAAGTGCCAGACACCAAGGACTTTATGAGACCACAGGAGATGGGGTCAGTGGGAAGGGAAAAGTTAAGAGGAGGTGAGAGGGTGATTGATTTTTTTGTATAAAAGGTAAAAAAAAGGTTTACTATAGTTGTAAATAGCAAAAGCTGTACTGGAATATTATATTAAAATCCCATTTCTACTATAGCCTGGGAGTTGTGGTTTTGTTCTTTCATTTCTTGTGTTTAAAAAGAGATAGACACTCTCACTCTTCATTCAATAAGTCTTTAGGGCCATCAGTTTATTGTATGTGGAAGTAGGAAGGGCCAGCTACCCTTCTCTGAAGGACATGCCCAAGTCCATCTTTCACAGAGATGTTTGTTTCAGTATCATTAAACTGGGCAAGGAGCTGAGAAAGCCCCTCAGAACTCAGGGGCTTGGAGGGAGGTTGAAGGTACTTTCACAGGCATAGCAACAACCACTGAAAACTGGGCATCTTTAAAAGTAACTCTTGCCAGGACCATTTCCTGCCCCAGGACAATGGCTGCTTTTCTACACTCTGGCGAGTGTAGAATTCTATAAGCCCTAAGTGGGGAAAATGGTTAAAAAAAAAAAAAAAATACAACATGGAAAGGAAAAAGCCAGAGGAAGATTATTTGCAAACAGACTGAGGGCAGGCAGGATTTTTCATCATCCCTCCCCACCAAGGTCAGCACTCTACCTAAATTTGAATACTCCTCTGACTTCAGAATTCCTTTTCCTGCTTATTTCTTATCCAGGGGAAAGATTTGTGATGCAGTTTAGGCCTATAGCTGGGTGTCATTCTATAAGCATCCCTGCAATGCCCTGTATAATTGTTTTAACCCAGAAATGCCCTAGATGGCCCCCAGTCCACCATCAGGTACACTGATCAGGTACATCAGGTCACTCCTCTCTGGCTGGGGCCTGATGAATGTACTTTGGTTATGTCAAGGGGATGTCAACCTTTCATGTCGGAAGGGCTAAAAGATGCAGCCTGATAAGCAGGGGAGGAGGTGTACCACCAGGACCAACAATCCATGGGCAGCACAGACACAGCTCTACCAATTAAACACTAGAGTGCTTCCAATCTGGGTGGGAAACACACACTGCCCTGCACTCACGTGAGTGCCCTCCTGGGGCTTCTCCCAGGATTGGAAGCTAAAGGGCTAATGCCAGGCACAGGGAGGGAGCCCCTGGGACCCTATACAGCCTTCAGCCTGCACCCTGTCACCTATTTTCAGTAACATCCCCTAAATATACAGCCTATAAAGGCAAGAGACAGATGAAATGCAGGGCAATTCTGAGTTACCCTTTCCTCCGTGATGGCTCTGTCACTCAGACACAGAGCAGGGCTCACCTCTGCCAGGCCCTAAGTGATTTGTGCAAGTGACTGTTGAATGCAAATGGGAGTGCAAGAAGCAGACACAGAATAGAGCAAAATGGAGCAAATGATTGTTGAACTACAGATAGCGATTGCAAAGGAGTTGATTATTGATGGCTTAGTGGAATTTGGATGGTGCAGAATGTGCAAGGAAAGATTGATAAGTTGACAGAAACGTGCAAAAGAGTAGTTGTTTTGCAGTGAGTGCGCAAGCACTGACTGTTAAATGGCACACAGTGGCTGTATAGGAGGGGAAGCTGGAATAGTTAAGAGCAGTTGACAACATGGCCCCCGGGAGTATGCAGTGACTTGCAGTGGGTGCAACAAGACTTTGTTGAATAGCACACAGTGGGTGTGTGAGAATAGAAAATTTGATGGGAGCATGGGAGGAGCAATTGTTAAATGCTGCAAGAGTGTGCTGGAGTGAAAGTGGGATGCACATGCATAGATTGGCTGTTGAACTGCACATGGCGAGTGTGTGAACAGTGACTGAATGGCAAAGAGGTGTGCAAAGCGTTAAGTCAAATGGAAATACAGTCATTGGCTTTTGAATTGCACAGTGAGTGAGCAAGGAGACACTGGTCAATATCATAAGAAGTGGGCACTGGATGAAGCAGAGTGACCAGTGAATATGCGGGGAGTGATTACAATGGTGCATTTTATGTGCCAGTGTGGTCAGGTCATGGTGCACAGTTGTTTGGCTAAATGCCAGTGTCTGGATGTTGCTGTGAACTCAACCGACTTTAAGCAGACTACCTTCCATAACGTGGGTGGGCCTCATCGAATCAGTTGAAGATCTTAAGAGCAAAGGACCTAGGTTTCCCGAAGAAGCACTTCTGCCTCTAGACTGCAACACAGAAACCCTGCCTGAGTTTCCAGCCTTCAGACTCAAGACCGCAAGGTCAACTCTTCCCTGGGTCTCCAGCCTATCCTGCAGATTTAACAATCAACAGCCCTTAACACCTCTCTTTCTACACATACTCTATTGGTTCCATTTCTCTGGAGAATCCTGAAACTCTGACTATTGGGTGTAATATAGGTGTGCAAGAAGTGGAAACTGGATAGTACATACAAGTGTAAAGAGTCTGCAATGACAAAAAATTCTGGGCAGGGCAGAATGAGTGCACAAAGAGTCGTTGTTGAATCAAACACTGTTTGCAAAGTGACTTTAGATGGCGGATAGTGGGTGTTCAGTGAGTTGAAGTAGTATGGTGCAGAACAGGTGTATGAAGTGTGGAAGAGGCCCAGGTTCCAGCTGGCCTTTTGGGCCCTACCTGGCCTGCAGGGAGACCTTGGGCAAGGCCCTCTCCCTCACTGGGTATGCAGCTGCTAGGGTGGGCTTAGTCTCTGAAGGGGAAAGGTGGTGCTGTAGCAAGCAGGAGGGGGATAAACTCACTGGTGCTTTGCCTTGCCCTACTGCCAGCAGGGCCCAAGTGGCACGTCAATGATGTACCTATGACACTTGGGGGGCTTGCATGAAGGACAGCACATGAGGCCTAGAGCCCTGACCAACAGACATCTTTGGCTCAGGATCCTGCTGGGGAGGAGGTGGGCACAGGTGGTTCTAGTGTGGGATAGAGACACAGGCCTTTGGTCTTGGGGCTGCCTTGGGGCCCAGTGTCTCCACCCTACACTGAGGGTCTTGCTCCAGTGGGAGATGTGTGGACTCATGCAGGGATGTGGTGCTACTGCAGAGGGGGCCCTGCCAGACGAGCCAGCTGCCCTGCACTGCTGAGGATGGGAGGCCTGTCAGCTTGGATGCTGGCCTTTGCTGAGGGAAGGCTGGGGGGGTGGGGGAGAAGAAAACCTAGCCACATGCCACCCCCACTCCTGAGTCCCCAGCACATTTCCAGCCTCCTTGCTGTGGGTCTAAATGACCAACACCTCCCCATGCACCCCCCCCTCACCAGATCCAGTTCCCAGTCCTGGCTGGGCCTCACGAGGACAAGGAGCCTGGACCCTCTGGACAGGCATTGGGGCCCCAGGGATGCCAAGAGACAGCCAGGACCTATCAGACCCCAAAGAGCAGGAATTGTGCCTGGGACGCCGAGGTGACAGTTCAACAGGGAGGTGACACATCCCAGGCCACAAAGGAGGACAGAGCTTTATTTCCAGAAGGGACCCTTGCACAGGGTGACTGCCTTCCACACTGGTGCCTCGAGGGTCCCCCAAGGATGTGCTGCACCCGATCCTTGTAGCATGCACTAAAGGGATGTGGTGGCGGCCACAGCCTCCTCCAGCTGCTGTAGGAGCTCCTCTGGCCGTGGTGAGAATGCACTGGTGTCCACTCTCTGGAAGTCAGGGTGGGCCACCACGGACTCCAGCACCTCAGCTATGCGGCAAATGTCAAAAGCGGCCTGCTGGGGGCCCAGCCCGGTGCCCTTGCCGCCCTCCACCTTGCCAGGACCCATCCCCTTCACCAGGAGGAGAAGCCTCCTTTCAGCAACGACCTTGAGGAAGTGATAAAATTCCTCGAAATTAATCCCGGAGCAGGACTTCATGATGACCTGGGCCAGAAAGAACAACCAGTGAGCTGCTGCTCACTCACAGCTCTAGGCAAGTTCTGCTGACCCTGCATCGAGTCTAGGCTACAAAGGGCCCTGAGACACAGTCCAGTCCTCGAGGATGGAGAAACCTGGGGGCCAGCCAGTGATCAAATGGGTCTGAGTCCTGCAGCCTGGAAGCCCCAGAACCCTCACTCAAATAGGTAGGCCTGGTTGCCACCAGGCCCCCAAGACTACAGATCTGACCTTAGAGACCACACCCTCCCTTAAGACTGCAGGCTGTCCTGGGGCTTTTCCATACCCTCCCCCCACTGACGCCCTGGGCCAGGTGAGCACCCTCTTGCCCTTGACTGTGGTCCTGGTTCAGGTGAGCCCCCTACCAATCCTCCCACTATAGATAGCCCTGGTGAGCCTCATCCTGTGCCCCCCCTCCTGCTCAGACCAGTTGTCCCACCTGGCAGTGGTGGTGCCAGTCAGGCATGCTGTCCCTCCACTCAATGATCTCCTGCTGCACGGCACAGAGCTCCTGCTGCAGGAAGTGCCACATGTTGGCCAGGTTACAGCCGTTGACCCAGTTGTGGTTGATGGAGATGGTGTCCTCCTGGAAGGGGTAGGGCACAGGCTGTCCCCGTGAGCCCACAGGGGGCACCGTCCCCTCCCCGTCCTGAGGTCCTCTCAGCTTTCCTCAGCTGGGAGGAGCTGCTTCCATCTCCCAATGGGAGCCAGCAGAGAAGAGGGAGCTGGGATTATTTGAATCCACAATTAGCCCAGAATGGGGCTCCATAAGGGCTGGGACACCACAGTGTGTGGACCCCTTGCCCACTGTTGCCCAGGAAAGCAACATGGGAGGGAGGGAAAGAGGCTGGGGGCCCTCAGCAGTGCTGCGTGCAGGGAACCAATATAGCCACATGCAGTACCAGCCTTGCCCATGGCCTGCCCCATCCCATACCCAGGCTCTCCCAGAGGGACAGCCTGCCCACTCTATGGGATCAGGGCGGGTGGGCTCAGCCCTCTCTCTGCAGGAACGCATTTAGGAAGGTGCCGAGGGCAAGAAGAGCTGCTGAGCAGGCCAAGGGGCACAGGTGAACAGGGGTAAGAGTCAGCTCAGTGGAGCCCTGTGGCCTGTCTCCCTGACCCATCTGGGCCACAGCACATGGGGTAGGGAGTGCCCAGCATACCAGGTTGTGGACTTGATGGTGCCACCCACTGGGCACAAACACCATCTCGCCTGCCTCCTGTGTGACCTCCAGTGGTGGGCTACAGTGATCTCGCATGGGGTGTAGGCGGCTATCCAGGAGTGTGGGGGAGGTCACGTCGTAGGGCAGGCTACCGTGGCAATCCCGCAGGGCTTCTTCTTGCCCCGGTGGGAAGAAGAACCACTTTTTCCTCCCGCAGATGTTGACGGACCAGCTGAAGGAGCGGAAAATGTCAGCATGGAACGGCGACCTGTGCGAGAGCTTCTGTTGGTGCTGTGTGGCTTGGATGTGGGCTGTACTTCTTCTGAGTAGACTGGCCAGGCTCAGTGGTCCCCAGCTCTCACACCTGGCCTGTGAGCCAGGTGGGAGGGCCAAACCTCCCCCACCCCAGAACATCACACAGGAGGTGCATGAGCTCTTTCCACAGACGAAAGAGGTAAGTGGGCTTAGAAATGCCAGACCTGGCAGCCGACTCCATTACCTGGCTAACAGGAATCTCTGAGAGGCTCTGGGCAAGAGCTGACACACCAGCAGGAGGGTTCAGGAGAGTGACCAGGGATGGGGTGTAGGATGGTGGGTGGGAGCAGACAGGCGGTTACCAGGTGCCGGTGGGCCCCATGTAGATGAAGCGGTAGTCATCCACGTCCAGGGCATCCCAGTACTCGTTGAGCCAGTCAGATGAGAAGTATATGGGCAGGGTGAACACGCCCTCCGCTGAGGAGTCCCTTTAGAAAGCGGCATGAAGCTACAGCAGAAGTGGCTACAAGCCAACCTCCCGGCACCCACGTCCTGAGTGCATAAAATATCATGAGAGCTTTGAAATTATGTGAATGACCCTGACCTGCCTTCTGGAGTCAGCACCAACCACCAGAAGTGGGGCCACCTCAGACCACCCAGCCATAGTCCAGTCACCAGATGACCACAGCCCCAAGTAGCCCTAGCTGATCCCTGCCCAAATGACTGAACCAGAATTGTAAGCAGATGAAATGGCTTTGGGGGTGCTGTGACACAGCCTAGACAACTTGTACAGGCAGTGACCTAGATGTTCCTGGCCACTCCCACACCCATTCCAGGATTTCAGCTTCGGGCTGAGCTGGGGTTTAAATGCATCATCTGTGTCATGCTGGCTTCCCAAATTTGGGGGCCTCCTCCACTTTTTTAACCACACCAGTGACCTTGATTCTGCCGAGCAGATTCAAAGCCGCAGGCCCAGGCATGAGGACAGACCAGGTACACGGAGGTCCTTTTCAACCCCTCATTTCCCTGGATCCATCCCCACAACCCAACCAATGGGCTCCCAAACAGAGGAGCATTCTAAACCAGCCCAAGGGAGAGTGCAGTTCTACCAACAACATGGTCACACAACATTCTCGGTCAGAGGCCATGACAGGGGAGAGCCTTAGTAGTACCAAACCACCAGTAGTTCCCCAAAACACCATGCAGGTCCCTCCGCTGCCATGCCTTTGTACAGTGACAGACTCCTGCTTATCGTTCAAAACCCTGCTCAGATATCACCTCCCCTGTGGCTACCCCTGCGTGCCTGATCCAGGCCTTCCTTTGTTCTTTTTATTTTGGGGTTGCCAAGGAAAACGCAAGACACTTCCTCAAGACTGAATTTCAAATAAACAGTGAACAAGTTTCTAGGATAAGTATGCCCCTTGTAATACCTGGGACACACTTATACCCAAAAAGCTACTCGTTGCTTATCTGAAGCACAACTTCACAGTGCACGAGTGTCTGAATCTATGAGTCCATCTGTGCTGTTGGAATGTGAGTCCGTGAGGTCTAGGACCAGAGTCTGGTTGCATCTTACTGACTACCTGCCGGGCCAGGTCTCTCTGACAAGTAAGAAGCTGTGTGGCAGACAGTACCAAGGGCAAACTTTGAGCAAACTTCATGTACTCTTGGATTGCTCTTGGGAATCACAAGGGCCTGAATTTTTTTTTTTTCTTTTTGAGTCTTAGTTCCTGCATCAGCAAAACAAGAATTCCACTGTTCACTCATTCATTAAATGAGCACCTGATCTGTGCCAGGGCCCTGTGCTAGATGGCGGGGGTCTGACTAGGACCTCCTCTCTGCTTGTGAAAAGCACACCCCTGGCAGGGGAAATGGCTACAAAACCTAAGGACCACCTCAGAGAGTGGGAAGGCCAGCAGAAGGGGTGGGGCTGCCTTCAAGAGCGAGGCGTTTCTCAGAGTACATCCTTTGAGCTCCCCAGGTGGAAGAAGCATATGGTGAGTGGCAACAGATCTCGGAAGGCCTTGTTAAAGAGTTGGCATTGCTTGTTAGTGATGGAGATTTTAAAGGGGTGGGGCACAGTCCTGCTTGAAAGCTCACTTGGACTTTAGCAGTGGGGTGCAGGACTTGAGGCGGGGCAGCTAGTCTGGAGACTGGCAACAGCCAAGGTGGATGATAACAGGCCTGACTTGGAGAAGTAGGTCTGGACAGGGGAGGCTGGTCCCAGGGGCATCTGAGAGAACAGGCAAAGGCTGGATGCTGCCAGTTAGATGGAGGTGAAGCTGACAAGCATGGTTCTGGGCAAATGTGACAAAGAAGAGGTGGGTAACCATAGCCCATCTGTGCCTCTGCCAGGCCCACATTCCCCATAGCAACCAAGCCTGTGCAGGCATGGTGAGATGGCCATGATTGGAGAGAATGACACTTCCAACCAGGCCGAGGAAAATGGGTTAAATTCCGAACTGGGGAAAAGATGAGTTCCTCCGTGTGCAGCCAGGGCTCACTCAGAACTGAAAGACAGTGCTGTGGCCAGTGCTCCAGGCTCCTTTACCTGCACAGATGCCAGTCTTTGAGATAGAGACAGCCCCGTGAAGAGGAGTAGTTTCCCTGAATGTACTCTTTCCAGTAGCTGATGTAGTCTCTGAGGGTCATGTGTTCTTTGGGGTTGGAGTTGTATTCCCGGACCCCACAATTTGCAACAGGTACAACCACGTCTCCTGAAAGGAAAGGGTCAGGGACAAGACTTTTCTGAGAGTCCTCCAGCCTGTCAATCCTCCCTGACCCTGTCTGCCCTCCAACTCATTGCTACACGGTCTCCAGGTGAATTCTTCTGGGGAGTGACTCATGCCTTGCCTCCCTCAAGCCCTCTGTGGCTGTCCTCGTTTGCGCCCTCCCTCACAGTCCGACCTAAGAGTCTAGTCCTGTGTTTGCACTCCATGCTGTTCTTGCCCGGGTCACTCGCGCTCAGTCCTTACCATAGTTCTGAAGCAGATAATCGAAGTTGGGCTTTCCGCTGGGTGTCACCCAGAGCCTCCTGCTACCCCAGCCCTCGGTGAAGGCGCTGGAGAAAACACAGGGTAAGTTAGGGAGCAGGTAACCCTTGAAAAAGTCGGCGTAGGAAAAGGAGTCCGGCTTCTCGATGAAGTCCACGCGGTCCAGTTTCGGGCAGACCCTGCGGGGGAGACACCCCTCGAGGCTTCGGAAGTGGCTCTCGGCGAACACGCGCGCCTCCCTGTCCATCCCGGGCCAGGTTCGGCGTCCCTGGCGTGCGGGGTGCGTGGGGTGGGAGTCTGCCGGGGGGATCTGGAGGGCTGCCGGGAACAGGGCGGGGCTCGGGGGGGTGTCGGAGGAGCTGCAGGGCACAAGGAGGGCTGCGGGGCGGTCACAGAGGCTGCGCGGAGTCGGAGGAGCTACTGGGGACGGAGTGCTCCTGGAGGCCCAGAATCCGGCTTCCGGATTCCCACTTCTCTGCTCTTTAAACAGGGAGGTGAAAAAGGAAGTATTTGTTAAACCTGCTTCCGGAGCACACGCTCTGAGCACCCGCGGCTCACAGCCCCGCGCCGGCCAGAGCGAAAGCGGCGAGGTACAGACACTCATAGGCCGCGGTCGTCCCGAAGCACTCGACCGGAACCTAGAGCCCGCGGTCTAAGTTCCTGGCCGAGCCGGAAACACGGCGAGCCAGTTCTTGGGCGCATACTCGCTGCATTCTACGGCCCTCACCCGGCGCAGGCACAGGAGCGGCCCACAGCACAGTCCTCCCAGCTCCGGGTTCCCCGCCCCCCGCGGCTTCAGAGATTGTTGAGCGGTGTCGGCCTCCAGTCTTGTCGACTTCGCGCCTCCCCCGCGACTCAGGTAAGGCGTGTCTCCAGTCTGCAGCTGGGCTTGTGCTCTTCCGTCAGGGTCCCTCCTAACGCTACCGCCGAAGTGAGGACTCCTCCTCTTTCCAATGCTCCAAGGACTACGGAAGGTGGTGGGATGTGGGCTGGGCTACCAGAGAGGCACAAGGGCCAAAGGTAGTGTTCTGAGGGATGCTGGGTGTCTAAGGGGATGCTGGGAACCTGGAGGGGATGCTGGGGGACTAGGGCGATGATGGAGGCCTAGGGGGCTGATGGGGACTTGGAAGGAATGCTGTAACTTGCCGGTGATGGTGGGACCTGGTGGGAATGTGGGAGACTAGGGAGGTTCTGAGGGCCTAGGGCGATGCTGGGGACCCGGAGGAAATGCTGTGGACCCGGAGGAGATGCTGTGGACTAGGAGAGGATGGTGGGACCTGAAGGGCATGGTGGGGACCTGGAGGCATGCTGGGGGACTAGGGCGATGGTGGGGACCCGGAGGGGATGCTGGGGGAATAGGGTGGGTCTGAAGTGAAGGTGTGGGGGCATCAAGGGTGGGGATATGAGGCTGTGCACACCAGCAGACCTGAAATGGGGGACATCAAAGAGGAACTTGGGTGGGGGTGACACGTCAGGGTCTCAGCACGTTGGAGGAATAGATGTCCTTCCTACCCATATCAATATGGAAAGGAAGAAAGCAGTTTCATTACTGTATGAGCAGATTACATTCATGTAAGGCATCTTCAAGAGAGTACAGAGCTGGGCAGAACGTCACACATTTTATACACAAGGAAGTAGAAGAATGAACTGTTAAGACCTCTCTCACCTCCTTGAGGGAAAAATAGATGCACCATGTAGTCTGCAGCTGATGAGAGACTCCCGCCTCAGCTCTGGAGGTCCGTGTTTACTGCTCTGAGTCAGCAGGTGGTGACTGTGCCGTGTAAAATCGGAACGCTGCGTTTGTTTCATTCCTGACGAAAGGAAACACTCAAAGGGCAGGGAAGGGGCAACTTCTTCCCCTTTGTGAAACAGTGAAGATGTAATCTTGTTTATTTACCCTTAGAGATGGCATAAGTGAGATTCTGGGGATATGAGGGCTCTGAGCTTTGGAGCGGGGCTTGAGGGGGGACTCTTTCCAAGGGGTATGAAGCTTATGCAGAAGGTGAACAGCGAGGACCAGAAGTGGGGAAAGGCAGAGAAGGGGAGGACTAGGAAAAAGTGAGTTAGGGAGAGTCTGAAGTCCAGGTATAGGAGGGGTCTAAAGTGGGAGCTGAGAACATGGGCAAGATGTTTGAGTGGAGAGTTCGTTGCAAGCAGAGCAGTGTGAGGGGTTGTGTGATTCTGTGTGCACTGTGCTCCCTTCCCAGTCTGTCTCATTGTACCTCACATGGTCAAGCTGTGGAATTCTTCATTGGGCCAGTGTTGGGCAGAAAGTTAGAATGCACAGGGAAGTTAAAATGGAGAAAAAGAGTCACCCTTAATTCCATCCAGAGATGAACAGTTTTTGTTTCTTGATATAGAGTTATCCTTCCAGGCATGCACTCATTCATTCATTTTTTTTCTCTTTGTCCCTCCCTGTACACACACACACACACACACACACACACACGCACACAAAGACACAGTCTCTCTTTCTATTTTATATGTATGTAAGTTTATATATATAAGCTTTTGCTGCTTTTAACTTTTTAAAAAAGATTAACAAATGTCAATTTCTTGCCACATATTGACCAGATGTTCCTTAATTATTTGGTTTTAGTTGTGGTGAGTGCAGATCATGGAAGGCAAATAGAAAAAGTGTGGGAAGCAGAATGTTCATAATTGTCTAAAGAACTGGGAAATAAGGCTCAAAGCTTGCCTCACAGGGGAAATATGAAATTCAGATAGACATTGCCTGGGAAGAATCCCAGGATTCTAGCTTCTGAAGCTCTGTGGTTGAGACTAAGTTTCATAAGAAAGGGGACGCTTTAGGCCAGCAGGTCCACATGCTCCCCAGGATTGTTGGGGCAACTGAACCAGTAACTCAGGGTAGGAAAGAAGGTCTCCTTTCTTGAGCATTTGCCCTGGGCCAGGCATTTTGTCCTGTATTTCCCCTAGTTCACATGATGGCTCGCTGGTGTTGACAGTATTATCACAACTGTACACATGAGGCTCTGACATAACTAGTGAGAACAGGGGACTGGAACACAGGTCTGTGTCCCTCCAAGGCCACTAGACGGCAGCCCTGGCATCACCTGGGAACTGGTGGGAAATGCACATTCTTGGGCCCCACCCAGACCTGACTCAGAATCTGGGAGCAGGGTACTGCTCTAAGCCTTGTCACATCTCAGTGACACACCCCACAGAGGGCCAGAAAGAAAAATGGCAGGAGTGGAGTTTAAAAGTTAGCATTTTGTAGGAGATGCAGTGGGAATAACATAAAATCCTAGTTGTCTGCTCTGAGAGGTTAGAAAGATAGCGCGTACCATGTGAATAGGCTGTGTTATTGCAATGAAACGAACACCCGCAAACCTCCCCGGTTGAAAGTGAGAGCCTCTGAGGAGCAGGAGGTGAAGGTAATGGAAAAGACTGGCCACTGGTGCCTGGAGACACTGCTCCCAGTGTTCTGACTCTAAGCCTTCTTGTGGTCAGGAGTTATTGGAAGGTGTATAAAATGTTGCTTGGTCTGTTACTTTGGAAATTAACTAAAAATAGGATGTTTACTTGATACTGAGTCTACTCCAGGACACAGGTCTGATGGAAGTGCTAAGAGAGATCCATTATACTAATTGCAGTGTGTTAATAAGTTCAGTCCCTGTGACCATTCATTTCTTCCCCAGGAGCATCACTGTGTGGATTAGTCTCAAAGACTCTTGAGGTACCTTGCCATGACCTCTTCTCCCTAGTTCAGCAGGCATGTTGTGTTTTCACTGGAAGGTGTGGGTTCCAGTTTACAGGAGGTAAGGACCAAGTAAGGACTCTGTGAACTTAGCATAGAGTGAAGACCTAGTTCAGCAGATAGATGGAAGAAAACTGTCCACAGTGGACACAGTTAATGTTTTCACATCATATGATTTGTGGTTCACTCAACACATATTTAATGGGTTCCTATGGTGCACCAGCATTGTGCACAAGGCACCCTCCTTGTAATGTTTGCCTTCTCCATTGTTTTGATTGAGTTGGTCAACATGTAAGCACATTCACAGGCTTTTTGGAATTATGGTGAGCACTGTGGTTGGTGAGTGCTGTGGTTGGTGAAGGGGCAAGGATGCCACTGGAGCAGAGACCTGGAGAGTGAGGTAGAGTTGGCTGTTCAGAGTCCCAGGAGCAGCAGGTGGGGAGCCTGAGACAGGAACAGAGCAGAGCAGAGAGAGGGTACGGGCTGGTCGGTGAGGCTGTAGTTAGTAAAGCCTACATGACTTGGGTGGCGACTTTGGACTTTACTCGAGGTACATGGGGAAGGGTTTCAGCAGAAGAATGAAATTTTCTAATTTTGTTTTATGACTGTCACATTGGCTGCTGGCTAGAGAACGGGTAGTGGGAGGCAGAGTGAAACAAGGAGGTCAGGTGGGAGGTTGTCCAGGAGAGTAATGACAGTGTTGCATAGTCGTGTGGCTGTGGAGATGGGGGGCGGTGCAGACGGCAGATGTGAGATACAACTGCCAAAACTTGCTGACAGATCGAGAGGGATGAGGAAGAGGGGATCCAGGAGAACTCACCTGGCAGTGCCTTCACTGAAATGCAGGAGCAGAAGGAGGGGCTTGCTAAATTGCAGATGCCTGTTAGATGGTCATGTGGAGATGCCCAGGCAATACTCAAGTCTCAGAGAGTCTGGGCTGGAGAGGAAAGTTTGGCAGGCCAGGCAACAGCTGGAAGGTGATATTTAATGCTGTGAAACTGTGTTGACTCACTTAGAGAGTATTGATTAAGAGGACCAAGGTTGTGACCTGGTCATTCCAGCATCTAGCAGTCAGGTGGAAGAGGAAGAATCAGCAGAGGAGACTGAAGACAGGCCCCAGGGGGTGGGAGACCAGGGGAGCATGGTATCCAGGAAACCAAGACGTGATGTGTCTCAGGAGATGGGCAGGTGTGTTGGACAGAGGTTAGAACAGATGTGGGCATTGGATTTGGCCACCTGGAAGCCTGGACAGAGAAGTGTCAGTGAGTGGCGGGGACAGGAGCCTTGTCTGGAGGGGGAGATTCCTGGCTGGTGGTTGGGGGGCAAGCACAGGGAAGCATTTGGAGTCTCTTGGAGGAGCAATAAGTGGAGAGGACTGTGAGGATGTGGGGAGGGTGTCTGTTTTAAGATGGTTTTAGAGCATGAGTGTAAACTGATGAGATGATCTAGGACAGGTTGGTAAACTATGGCCCATGGGCCAAGTCTGGCTGCCACCTGTTTTATAAGTGAAGTTTTATTGGAACAGTCACACCCCTTTGTTTCTGTATTGTCGCTGGCTGCTTCTACTCTACAATGGCAGAATAGTTTAAGGGAGACCATGTGCTCACAAAGCCTAAAATATTTACTACCTGGCCCTTAGGGGAAAAAAAGCATGCCCTTTCCTAGTGTCGAAGGGATGGAGACCAGACTAGAATCTGGTCTTTGAGGGAGGGAGCGGGGACACTGCTTCCCGCAAACTGTGCACGGAGACCAGAGGAAAGGCAGGACACCCAGGAACAGGTGTGGTATCAGAGTCCTCAGCTGAGGGAGAGGGAGGGTGTGGGTGGGGTCATTCTAATGCACACGGGAATGTTGTTCTCACTTTGGCCCTTCCACTTAATCCTCATTTATTTTGGTCTGTTGGGAAAGCTGCCATGGAAATCTGTGGTAGGAAAAGTTGTGGCCACAGGTTTTTCCTTTTGCTTTTTCCTTGGTATTTGTCAAACCTGAGTACTTTTCTCATATTTCTTGTATTAGTACAATCATGAGAAGTGTTTTCGTTCTTCTCTTAAATTTTCTTTCCTCTAACTTTTCTCTCTTTTTGAATTTTAGAATAATTTAGAGCTGATATTGTCCTTAGGTCTTTTAGTTATTTTCATGGTTAAACAGAGGCCCAGAAGATGAAATAGCTTTTCCACAGTCATAAAGTTTGTGGCAGAGCTGGAGTTGGAACTACAGCATGGTTCCTTGGATGCTGCAATGCCAGACTCAGTAATTCTTTGGGGAATTTGTGCATAATCTCACTCAGTGCTTAGGGAATACCTCTCAGAGTACACACTCAGGAATGACAGCTCGGGTCAGGCAATTGTTAATATAAATTCAATTTTCATGCTAAATCAATGTCTCATAGTATGGGGAATAGCGGTAAACAAGATATCGCCCCTCCTCGACTCTCTTGGGGGTGGTTTATGGCAGACAGGGGGTGGCCAAGTGGCAGGAGGCTCTTTTCAGCCAGGAGGACCAGAGTCTAGCTGGTTTCAGGGGCTGACCCGAGCTGTGAGCACATTGCAGTGACTGAGGCCAGAGGTACCTTGCCTCTGACATTTGTTTTGGACGTGGAAACACTGAAAACCATGGTTGATGGGGTTAGTAGTCCCTAATGCTGAGAGTAAAAACTTTTCTATTATTCACATCTGAATAACTGCCTAGTGGCCTCATGGCAGGACAGTGCTAGCAGGTTGTGCCGGTGGCTCGCCGGGGACCTCACAGCTCATGGGGAACTGTAGGTGTGTGAGTCATAAAAGATGAAGGTCTACACATCCTTGCTTCCCTGTCCTGTGAGAATCCCTAGTCCAGCGACACTCTGTAGTCTGTTTTATGTCTGTTTCAGAGTGCTCAGGTGAGTGTCCTTCTTACTAGGGAGAAAGGTCTGATGAAGACACTTTGGCTTTACAGTTCCTTTTGTCCAGAGTGAACCATTGTTAAAGAGGAAAGGCACCCTCCCAGCTGCTCTGCCCCACGCAGGGAGCTTCCACACAGTCCCACTGTGTGCAGGGAGCTCACAGATAAAGCCCCTAAAGAAGACAGCAGTCTTCTGTACAGGAGGTCAGGAGTTTTAAACACCTGAGATCTTTGTTAGCTTTCCAGCGACATAAGAGCATGGGTTTCCTGGATCCTTTACAGAGCCCTGCTGAGTTGGGAGTATGAGATTGTTTGTTTGTAGTGTTGAGATTCCCCTTGGTCTGGCATTCATCATCATGTTGCCTAAGAAGATGGATTCTTGGGTTTGTGTCTCCTTGGGGAAGTTTCTGACCCCATAAGCCTCAGGCTCCTCTGTGACTCAGAATGGTCATTCCTACTGACGCACAAGAAGGTGGCACCAGACCTGAGAGTGGAAAGTCTCTGCTTCTTCCTGCTCCAGCCCTGCTACATTCTTCAAGTAGGAGGCTTGCCTTCCTTATAGTCTTAATCTGCAGTAGTCTCTTCTAGAATGTTCTTTACCACTTACTGTTTTTGCAGTTCAGTGCAAGTATCTGCAGTCTAATTGTTGCTTATCTTTAACTGTATATGTTCTGTCTCCTTACCCCCTGTACCCTCTGGTCCCTGCACTGTACTGTATCTCCTTAAATATGTAGGTCCTAAGGCTATTGCTTTTTCAGAATTGACACTCAGAGAAAACACTTGAAGATGCTAATACTCCTGAAAGAGTATTAGCCAAGCTATCAGTGGACTTTTAGAGCTTCTGCCATGATAGAGTTGTGCTCATTCATTTGTTGAATGAAGTGAGTTGGAGATGATCTCTGTGGTCCCTCCAGCCCTGACATCATTTTGTCGTGATGACAAAATTCTCATGCTTAATATGGCAGCTTTCTTTTAGGTTTGTCCTAATTTCAGGTATTAGCAGAGCTGGTAGACTGGACTGATTTGTAGTACTGAGTAACAGGGGTTGATTGGCACATACGCATATCTGGGAAGTTTGGGTCAGCCCTTGCTACTGTGATTAAGAGAAGTTCTAGAGTGTACTTGGGAAGTACTTCAATCTGATTAACATAGGAGTTAAATTTATTTCTCTTATAATGGAATCAAGTTGTTTGGCACTTTAATTTTGTGTATACTAGGCACATTCTTCCTTCTTTCTTTCTCCTCTTTTTCACTGTCATGTTTGTTTTTGTGGCCAGGTGCTGTCTATAGCCAACTCTGATCAGGTGGTGAAAACTAATGAGACCAAATAACAGATTCTGGGTATGGTGATGTTTTAGCAGTCGTTAAAGAAATGGAATCAAGAGTAGACTCTTCACATTCCTAATAGATGAGCTGAGTTAGTTCTGTAGATACTTTGTAGTATTCACAATGATTGTAATAACACCTATAGCATATATTAGGTGCCAAGTACTCTTCTAAGCACCTTTCACATTATCAGTTCAGTTAAGCCTTACAGCTGCAGTATGGGATAGGTACAATTATTATCCCATTGACAGATCAGGAAGTGGAGGCAGCGGGGCTGAGTAGCCAGGGGTCACACACAGATGAGTGGGAATACCTGCCGTCGTCCATATGAAAGGTTTGTGCTGTAGTCTTCCAGCTGTGCTGCTACCTAAGGCAGTGATTTCAGATGTTTTTGAAATTGTAATGCCCAGCTGAAATTTAGTTTTGGTATATCTTTCATATGTACATTTATTATTAATTTTTAATAAAATTTTATATTATTACTAAATATTTAGTAAATCCTTCATTGAAGTATTAATGAAGAAAAGTGAACAAATCATAAGAACTGAAAATGCACAAATCTTGAATTATCAGAAAATTAATACACCCAGGGCAAGGCCTCCTTTCTCCCCAGTTATAACCACCATTCTGACTCCTGTTTGTGAACTTTTCATGTACTTATTTTTAAAATGAATTAAAGTTTGGGGAAAGTTTTAATTCCCATAAGTCAAATAAAAACATCCTAGGGTGTTATGAATCGATAGAGTCAGTTTGTAAAGTTTGCTTCCTAAATATTTAGCTTAATAGAGATTCTCATATGAAGAACCCATACCCAAAGTAGAATGATCTTTGTGTTGCACCTCACTGTTGGGGATTGTGAAGGGTCTGAGACTTTATTGCGGGTTGAAGAGTGAGCCTGCCAAAGTTTTGTAGATGTGGCAGAAGAGAGGAGGCCCTCTGGCAGAAAGGGCCTGTTATGCATGGCACAGCAGGAATCATGTGTGCATCTGTTCCCCTTGCCCCCTACATTCTGAGGGCACAGGTGGATGCTGCATATACCATGGGTTTGTGTCACAGCTTATGAGGGGGCTGCTAGCAAATCTGCCCAACACTTGCCTCCAAGGGGACACTGACCTATTATCCTGGTCAGGAAGCAGATCTTCTTTCAACCAGGAGGGAGACACTGTCCACAGTTACAAGGAAGATAGCCTGGGACAGTTTTTGGTACATAAAATTTTATGTCAGTTTTTGACATAAAATGTGGAGAAGCACCGTGAAGAATTGCCTCCATAATGTCCATACCTTGTATATGCAGTATTTAATTAAGCAGTAGGATGAGACCAGCCTGAGCATTGACCTCAGCTATGCTGAGAGTCACAGGTGGACAGATACCATAAACCACGAGTGTCTGTTCCATTTATTCAGTCACAAAGTGTTTCCTGAGTTAGGATTATGAATAAAATATGGTCATTGCCCTTTGAGAGCTTGCAGTCAAATAACAAGTGGTCATCCTACCATTTAACAGGTACAGTAAGTGTGCATAAGTTCCATACAGCCCCACAAGGGAGAGAGAGGGTGGGAGAGGCCGAGGGCTGGATGGGGCCTCTCTTACTCTGGAAAGAAGATTGCAGTGGCAGTGGGGGGGTATTTTGGAGTACCAAAGGCAGGAGACCAATTAGACTGCCATTGTAGTCCACTTAAGACTTCCTTACATTCCGTATCATGCCTACAACCCTATGAGCTTTGGGGTTTTGTTTACATTAACATATTTCATATTTGATGATACATTGCCTAATCTCAAATCACTTTGTTTCTTCATAATTAGGAATCTCAATTCAATTCAGGTTCTTGAGGTGCAGGTACTGCCTTTTTCTTTTGCTGTCCAGGCTTGTGCTGCTTGATGTGGCATCTAGTACAGTAATTACATTGAAGAGTCTGAGTCTTTAGAATATAACTCAATGAGGAAGTTTATAGAATTCCAGTGGACTCTAAGCTCCATGAGCCAAGGACTATGTCATTGTTGTTTCTTTTGTACTTGCAGCCCAGCATGGCATGGTGGGGGCTTAAAACTTGTTAACCAAATGCAGAGAATCCCTGTACCCATTCTGTGAAAATCCACATGTTTCAACATTTTTAGGGATAATATTATGTCTTCTTCTGTTTTTATAAGTGAAATCATGTCATAATTAAACTCGTGTGTGTGTGTGTGTGTGTGTGCGCGCACATGTGCGTGCGTGCGTGCAGGCAAGAGAGAGAGAACGAGGATTTGAGGAAGGAGGGAAGGAAGGAAAGAAAGAAGGAAAGAAGGAGGAGAAAGGAAAGAAGAAACGCCATATTACAGGTGGACCTCTAATTGGAAGAGCATTGGACTAGGCATTACCCTGCCTAGTTCTAGCCATGTTAATATCATGAACTTGTGGTTTGACCTTGTACAAAGTCCTCATCTTTTCTTGGCCTTATATTCTTTATCTGTACAATGAGAAGGTTGGACTAAGTGTTCTACAATGGTTGTTTCAAATCTGTGATTCATGACTTTAAAATGCATCCATAGGGAATTCCATGGCAGTCCAGTGGTTAGGACTCCACACTCTCACTGCCGAGGGCCTGGGTTCAGTCCCTGGTCGGGGAACTAAGATCACACAAGCCGTGCAGCGTGTCAAAAAAAAAAAAAAAAATACATTGATAAGTGCAAATGGTGAATAGTACACCTTTGTTATGTATAACTATATATAAAATATATACATATAATTATATAATTATGTAGAACCCTATAAAATTAGTTGGGATTACAAGAATGGAAAAGGTTGTCTGTAAGATTATTTTCTATATGAAACTAAGTAAATTTATAAAAATTTCAAAAGGAGAATGTTAGTTTGGAAACTTGTAGAGTGTGTAGTTGATAGGGGTCATCACAGCTGATGGTGTTCCTATGAAGAATCCTTGGGTGGTCTTTTCCAGTGATTTTCTTCTTTTGGTCACATCAGCTGTGGACCCTGGTCCCAATGTGGGTGCTCTGGTGAGTGAAGAGCCCCTGGGGACCTTGATGCTTTGGGTCAAGCACAAGTCTGGCCCCAGCCCTTACCTCTCTGCTGAGTAGGGCAAGGTCTTCATCCTGCCTATCACAGGTGGTGTGAGAGTCCTTGCTAGGTGAGGACTTGGCCATGTGCTGGAGTCTCCAGTGTGCTTGGAATCCAGACCATATCCTTGCTGTCAGTGTCGTAGTATCTCTAGTCCAAGTGTGATGTCCTATTTTAGGCTCATCTATCCACTAATTTGTCCCCCTCTCCTTCAGAGGCAGAGTGACCTTGGCCGTAGTACAAACCGACCTAGGAACCAGATGAGCAGAGACATCTGCGTCCACACCTGGCCATGCTCCTATTATTTAGAACTTGAGAAGCAATGGGTCCCTGGAAAACTTTCATTAACTTCTCTCTCACTAAAATTTATGACTGATAAAACTAGAGAAATTCTTGTCAACTTTCCTCTTTCTAGTATAATTGAGATCAAGAAAGAAGCTTCTTATTTTATCTTCAGTTCTATTACCATCCTGGAAAAGGACCACAACAAGCACTGGTTCAGTTCCTTGCAGCCTAGTCGAAATGTCGTTTTCAGCATCATCGAGCATTTCTGGAGAGAGATGCTGTTGTCCCAGTCAGGATCTGCTGTTGAGGAATCATCCTCCCCCATGACCAAGGGTAAGGAGTTGACTGGTCTGATGGCCTGTACCCAGAAGCGTCTGGAAGACACAGCCAGAGTCCTTCACCATCAGGGCGAGCAGCTTGACAGTATCTCGAGAGGCCTGGACAAGATGGAATCTGACCTGGATGTGGCTGACAGGTAAACAAACACTGTAATCATAACCTGACCTTTGGATGGCTGAGGTATGGTATCTTTTCCATCATCCCGTATTTATTACACATTCAGCCTTCTGAAAACACAAGCTGTGCCCCTGTTGTGGACAGTTACACTGGGCTGACTGCTGTGGGCGTGCAAGTAATGAGGGCCAGCGTTCGCTAAGTGTGCAGTATGTGCCAAGGACAGTTTTAAGTGTTGAAGGGGGATTACCTCACTGAATCAGCAGACAAGTCAAGAAGAGTGTGTTGTTCTTCATTTTACCCATGGGGAAACTGAGGCTGAGAGGCCGGGGAATTTGTTCAAGATCACACACACTAAGTTCGTTAGCGTAGTTTATCTTAATTTCTTTTCCATAGCTGTAGAGCAGCAAGGTTTGAGCCAAAGCATTTTGGCTTCAGAAGCTGCCATCTTAGCCACTGCACTAGCCACTCTCAAACCTTCAGTCTTGGGGGCCACTCCACCCACCTTAAAAACTGAGGACCCAAAGAACTTTTTTTGATGTGGGTTATATATACTGATATGTACCATATTTTTTTAAAACTAAGAAATTAAATAATTATTTATTTAAAAAGTACAATGATAAATCCATGACCTAGTAACATAAATAACATTTTTTAATGAAAAATAACTTTTATAAAGCAAAACGTGTAGTGAGAAGAGTGGCACTGTTTGAGATTTTTGTACCTCTCTTTAAAGTAAAGCTTAGCAGAAAACAGCTGGATTCTCATGCCTGCTTCTGCAGTCAGTCTGCTGTGATTATCACAGGTCACATGGTCTCTGGAAACTCCACTCTACACTCATGAGAGAATGAGAGTAAAAAGCCAAATAGCCAAATAGTGTTGTGGTATTGTATGAGGTGACTTTGACCTCCCAGACTCCTTTGGAGGGTCTCAAAGACCACACTTTGAGAAGCGCTGCACTGACTATAAGACATATAAGGTAAGTCAGGGATCTTAGAGTCTAGTAGGAATAACCTCTCCCCCATGTCTGGAATGGTTGCTTGAGAGCTCAGGATGAGGTGGCAGCCTCTCAGTGATGGGCCCTGAGTGTGGGCCCCCTGTCTCAGACCAGGGCTGCATGGCTGCTGTTTGTGAGACCCCTTGCCTCTGAGTGACCCCACTCTGCAGTTACCATCTGTTGCTATTTCTAAGCACTATGTGGTAAAGGGCATCGTGCTAGAGCTACAGGGAACAGGGTCCTGCATCTTATTCTTAGAGGGGGTGCTTATGGTGGTTGAGATGTAAGATCACCAGACCTTTGTGAGTTTTCCTCATGGGAACATGGCTAGACATTTTTCCACCCTCCCTTGCAATTTGGGGTTTATATGACTGAGTTGTGGCAGAAGTGATGTAGGTCACTTGAAGGCCTAGTCTCTAAAAGCCCTGCTACCCAGTCTCTAGTACTGTCTTCCCCTTTACCTGCTGGAATCCTCCAGGACTCGAAGGCCCTAGGACAGAAGCATTAGTTAGACAGAGTTTAGGGCCTCAAATGGCTTCCCAGAGCAGAACGCTGACCCCAGCCCTCAATTGGACTACAGTGTGAGCAAGAAATAATCCTCTATTGGGGCTAGGCCCTTAAGATTTCAGGAGTTGTTTGTTATAGCAGTCAGCCCTCGCAGAATAACACAACGTTCCTGTAGGAAATTGAGACATCTATTAAATATCTTCAATACATAACAGGACATAGAGACCAGAGATTTAGAAGCATGTTCATTTGCACTGGAAATCTAAGAAATGCACACTAAAATAATGGAAATCTAGGTTTTAATGATCAAATTAGTAACAATTAAAAGTAAGAATACACAATACCAACTGAGGATAGTGAATAAGCATTTTCATAGACTGCTTATTAGGAATGACAATTGGTATAATCCTTTTGGAGAACAATTGGGTGATTTGTAAATCTTCTTTTGACAAACAACAAAGTGAAAGGATGAACCTGAGGCTGGGAGAAAGTATTTGTGATACCTACCCATATCCCAACAAAGGATTAATACCCAGCTAGTTAAAGACAAAATGAGAAAAAGGCAATTCAGCAGAAAAGTTAGTAAAGGCCGTTGACTGGAGTTTAGGCTAAGAAGCTACTATAACAGAGATCCAAAAATATTGTGGTTGAAATAAGCTAGACCTCCATATAATGATCCAGAGGAAGGTAGTTATCCCAGGCAGATAGAAAGCTCTGCTTTAGGCCTTCACCTCTGGCTGCATGTTGGCTAGAAGGCCTCCTGTCTTATCACATGGAACCATCACTGCATCAAAAGTTGCTGGTATCACTCATTCGCAGCCAATGGGAAAGGGGAACAAAGAGGGAGGCCAGGGAACACAGCCTTGTCTTTAAGAAGGTGACCCCAAAGTTGCACATATTACTTCTGCTCATATCCTACTGGTAGGACTTAATCTCATAGTTACACCTAGGAACAAAGAAGTGGGGTAGTTGTGAGAGATTACTCAGGTATTCCATTATGGAAGGAAGAACAGGAAAATGGATACTAGGGATCATTAGTTGTCTGCCACAGTGTCTCACAAATGAGAAATCCCAAAAGACCAATGAAAAGGGAGTTTAGCATCCCTAGTGATTAGGGAAAGGTAAATTAAACCAACACATGTATTAGTTGGGTAACACCAGCTGTTGGTTAAGATGTGGGGTGATAAGAACTCTAATGTTTTTGTCGATAATATGAAATGGTTCAGCCACTTAGGAGAGCAATTGTCAATACCTAGTGAAGCCAGAGGTGCACAGAACCTATGACTGTGACCTTGCTCTTTCAGATGTGTATCTTAGGGAAACATTGGCACTTGTGCACAGCATGTGTGGACATGAACTTTCATTAAAGGATTGTGGATGGTAGCGAGTGATTGCAGTCAGTTGCTTCTCAAGGGGGATTGGATATATAAGCTGTGTTTTAGTCACAAAATAGATTAATTCTTTCATGGTAACTGTTATAAGTTAGATCTATACATATCAGCTTGAATAAATCCCAAAGCAGTATTAAAAAAACAAAGCAAGTTGCAAAGAGATGTGTACAGCAGGATACCATTTATAAGGCTTTTTTTTTTTTTTTTTTTTTTTTGCGGTACGCGGGCCTCTCACTGTTGTGGCCTCTCCCGCTGCGGAGCACAGGCTCCGGACGCACAGGCTCGGCAGCCATGGCTCACGGGCCCAGCCGCTCCGTGGCATGTGGGATCTTCCCGGACCGGGGCACGAACCCGTTTCCCCTACATCGGCAGGCGGACTCTCAACCACTGCGCCACCAGGGAAGCCCTATAAGGTGTTTTTTTTTTTAATATGCCAAATAATACTATAGGAAAAACATTGAGTTAAAATATGAAAACCTGAACAGGAAGAGTGCATGCAGGACACCACACTGTGTAGCTCTGTGGTGAGTTATCCAGAGAGCAGCTGACTGATGTTCCTGGAGTGGTCTTGTGGTTCATCATGCTCTTTGGCGTGGGTCCTTTCAAGTTGATTGTGGTAGGCCCTCAGTGAGCTCTCTAATTTGTCCATCAGAGCTGGGGAAATTTCCTGTATTATTTCTTTGATAATTTTTCCCCCTCAGTTTTTAAAATGTGTTCCTTTTGGAACTCCTCCTTTTTTTGTTATCTGACTTCCTGAACTGATCTTCTAATATTGTTCTCATTTTTCTTTCTCCTCATCCTTTTGTTCTGGTTTTATTTCTTGAATTTTATCTTCCTACCTTCTATTTCTGTTATCATGTTTTTAATTTCCAAGACTTATTTTTTGTTTTCCAATGTTCCTTTTGAACAGCAGCCTATTATTGTTTCATGGATGCCCTATTCTCTTATCTCTTGGGTTGTTATGGATAGCCTTGTCTTAGTATGTTATGTCTTGTATGGGAAGGCCTGCGTGGACTGTGAAATTTTTGGTTCTGCTGAAAAGGGCTGTGGTCACAGTGTTTGAGAGCAGTGCTCTGTGGTCTGAGAATATCTGGTCTCTCTTCCCATGACAGTCCTAGATTTATGCAGTTATAGTGTTTTCAGTAGTCTTCACAAAATGTGGTCTCTTCTCTCTCTCTCTCTCTCTCTCTCTCTCTCTGTGTTTCTCTGTCCCTCTGTCCCTCCTTCCCTCTCTGTCTCCCTTTCTATCTCCCTGGCCCCCTCCCTCTTTCTCTTTCTGTACTGAGAGTGAAGGGTGAGTTTTATGAATTCTAAGGTTTTTGGAATCTCTAATCTGATTAGATTTAAAGCGACTAATAACTCTTATTTCAAGTGGTGTAGAAGGCACTGATGATGTGGCAATGGTGATATGTAAAATAATCGTTATGGGATACTCGTAATCAAATATTTTAAAAAGGCTCTGAGTGACCATGTATTTGATACCTAATAACATTTTTGTCAAACTAATGAGTAATGAGATTGGCTGGCTGCTCTAACTCTACTGGACAAAGTGTGGAAAGGAAAGGATGAGTTCAGAGTGCCCCATAATGACCTGAACATTTCTATATCTGCCTTGAAAGAAAACCTTAGGTCCCGTAGCTGCAGCACTGAGATTTCTGAAATTCAGATCCGGAGTGTCATCCTGTGAGTGACTAAATTACAATGTAAATTGAATTCTCAACTTTGCATGGTGTCTGCTGTAAAACTGAGGGTATTGATGGGGGAGAAATGGGATCCTGAAAATTGGAATGTAGACATATGGGAAGATCCTGATGAAACTGAGAAAATAGAACCCCTAAATTCTGATGAGTCTTCTTTGCCAGTAGAAGCAGCCCTTCCTCCCCTATCTGAGGTGATTAACCACACTTTGCCTGAGGAAGCTGTAATGGCCTCCCCCGAGATAATTGCTTTGCAAGACGGTGCAGATTTCTTTCAAGACCCACCCCCACCACCCCCCTTTGCTTCCAGGTATATTGTTAGAGTTAAGTCTCAGCACAGCCCAGAAGATGAGGCATAAAGTGTGGCCCATGAAGAGGTGCACTGCACTCTGAAAGAACTGCATGATTTTTCCAATTTATACAGACAGAAATCCTGTGGGAATGGATATCTTGGGTGTGGGGTGATGGTGAGAGGAATATGAAGTTGGATGGAGCTGACTTTACTGAAATGGACCCACTAAGCAGAGATCCTGGATTTGGTACCATGGCTCGAGGAGTTAGAAAGGCTCTAACAGTTTGGTTGGTTGGCTGAGATGTGGACTAAAAGGTGGCTTACTCTAAATGGAGTATGAAATGTCAGAACTGCCTTGGTATACTCCAGAGGAAGGATCCAAGACTGAGGAAGATTGGAATGGTAGAATAGATTTATTATGTGAGATCTCCTCACCCATCCTGGCAGGGTCCAAGAAGACACACTTTTTACCATGACTGTGAGAAATAAATTTTTAAGGGGAGCCCCAGCATCCTTGAGCTGTGTGGTTGCTCTTCTCTGTAGGCCAGAAATTACAGTGGGAAGTGGCTGGGATCTGAGCTGGGAAGCCACTGAGCTGGGATCCTTAAATGCAGCAGGGATAATTGGATCCTGGGGTGGCAGGGCTAAGTGGTAGCACTTAATCACCAAAGACAATTGGGGTTGGTTACCATAATGGACAGCAGAGTCAAAGCAGCAATCAGAATAGTCTGACTCCCAGAGACCTATGGCATTAGCTAGTTGGTCATGTGCCCCTAGAAGAGAAACAGTTGGGCAGTCTGCTCAATTCTTACTTGATCTGTTAAGCAGAAGAGTTCTAGGTCATGTGAACAAGCATCTAACCTGAATTAAAAAAAAAAAAGTCACGGCTCCTTAATTGATTTCTAGATTTGATCCGGTTTACACACCCAGAACCCCTTGAATGACGGGGAAGGTGGATCCCCTTGTGGAAGGACCTCAGTATGCTACCAAATTTTGTACTGTTAATCTTTCTCCCAGCCTTTCCCAGAGAGACATACGGCATTTTACCAGGGTGACTGTGCATTGGGGAAAAGGAAATCAGATTTTTCAGGGACTACTGGACACTGGCTCCAAACTGACACTGATTCTAGGAGACCCAAAAGATCACTGTGGCTCACCTAGGGGCTTATGGAGGTCGTGATCAGTAGAGTTTTAGCTCAGGTTCATCTCACAGTGAGATGGCCCCTGAACCCATCCTATGGTAATTTTTCCTAGTTCTGGAGTATATAATTGGAATAGACATACTCAGTAACTGGCAGAATCCCCACACTGGTTCCCTGACCTCTGGAATGAGAGAGATTCTGGTGGGAAAGACCAAGTAAAAGTCACTAGAACTGCTTCTACCTAGAAAAATAGTATACCAAAAGCAATTTTGCATTCCTGGAGGGATTATAGAGATTAGTACCACCTTCAAGGACTTGAAGGATGCATGGATAGTGAGTCCTACCCCATCTCCATTCAGGTCACCTATTTGTGCAGAAAAAAGATGGATCTTTCAGGACAGTGGATTATCTTAAACTTAACCAGGTGGTGACTATAACTGCAGTTGCTATTCCAGATGTAGTTTTACTGCTTGAGCAAATTAACACATCCTCTGGTACCTGGTATGCAGCACCTGCTCTGGTAAATGCTTTTTTTCCATCCCTGTTAGTAAAGACCACCAGAAGCAGTTTCTATCAGCTGACAAGGCCAGCAATACACCTTCACTGTCCTACTTCAAGGGTATACCAACTTTTCAGCCCTATGTCATAATACAGTTAACAAAGATCTTGATCCACAAGATAGCATGCTATTAATGCTGATTGGACTGAGTAAGAAGTAGCAACTACTCTAGACTCATAAGACATTTGCATGTCAGAGGATGGGAAATCTGACAAATTCAAGGGCCTTCTACTTCAGTGAAATTTTTAGAAGTCCAATGGTGTATGGCTTATTGGAGTATCTCTTCTATGGTGAAGGTTAAGTTGTTGCATCTGGCTCTTCCTACAACCAGAAAGGAGGCACAATGCTTCTTAGTGTTTTGGAAGCAACGTATTCCTCATTTGGGTGTGTTACTCTGGCACATTTACCAAGTGACTCGAAAACTGCCAGTTTTGAGTAGGGCCTAGAGCAAGAGAAGGCTCTGAAACAGGTCCAGATTGCCACAGAGCTGCTCTGTCACTTGGGCCATATGATCCAGTGGTATATGATGGGTCAGTGGCAGATAGGGGTGCTCTTTGGAGCCTTTTGCAGACCTCTATAGGGAATCACAGTGCTCACCGTTAGGATTTTGGAGCAAAGCCCTGCTATCCTCTGCAGATAACTACTTTCCTTTTGAGAAACAGTCCTTGGCCTGCTACTAGGCCTTAGTAGAGACTGAACACTTTGGACTTTTCAGCTTCCAGAACTGTAAGAAATAAATATTTGTTGCTTAAGCTACCCAGTCTGTGGCAGCCCAAGCTAACTGATAATACTCTGGAAATCTAATTCTCCTATGCCTCAGGGGTTGCTGGGTTTTGCTTGCTGAGGGTTGGAACTGACTTTTTGTGACTTTTCCAGATTATTTTTTCAAAGTGTGTATTCCTTGTTAAGTGTGGTCACTGAATTTCCGAAGAAGGAAAAAGTAAATAGGTCTTGTTTCTCTCAATTCCCTCCTGGCTGGGAAGCCACTTCAGCTCATGGTGGTAGAAAACTCTGTGCCAACCTCTCAGCAATCAGAAGCCCCAATCAGACTCACAGTCCCAGTTTTTGGAGGAAAGGTCTTTATTGCCCACCCTGGCTTCAACAGGCCATACTAAGAATACTTGCGGCTGTTCCACAGCTGCCAGTTATGGATTTGTGGGATGGGGGTTGGTAGCTGCTACTGCTTGAAAGCAGAAGTTGATTGAAATTTATTGGTCTCTCCATCAAACTCACTGCTGGATGCTGCAGATGTTCTCCCTGACCTAGAGTTCCAAAATAGTTGCTTCAGACAGTTCTGCCAGTTCCTTCATTTTGCTGGAGGGACAGATTCCTGCAGCTTCCTATTCCACCATCTTCCCTGCTGCCACTAACTATATGGCTTTTATGAATAGATGCTGCCCTTCATGTACCATTTCATTCTGGGGCAGATTTCATGGAGGTTTGCTGTTTTTCTGTATTTAGCAGTTTTCAAGGTAATGACTTTGTTCTTTATCCTCAAAAGATGTTCAGTTATTATTTTTAAAATCCTTTTGAATCCCTGGATTTAAAAATATTTGAGTTGCAATCCGTTGCAATTAGTATCTTATTGAACTTTAAACTTCCATCTTTGAGCATGTTGTGACATTTTTAATCCAATAATTTAGCAAGGAGTAATGTCTAGGATTGTAAACCTTAAATTATATAATATCATGGGTTCCTGGACAGTTCCTGTGACCATTTTTTACACTTTAAATATAACTATGTTGGGTGAATGGGCAGACAAATACCAGATAAAGTCCACATTACAGAGCAGTAGCAAGGGGTGGCGCAGAACGTCAGAGTGACTGGATCAAGTCTTGTCAGTGAGGTTGGCATCCAGAGGCTTTATTTGCAGCTGCCTCTTGGGAGGGAGTTAAGAGCCCTGGTTCCCTAATGCTCATTCAACAGCCATGCCATTCTTTAATCAGATCTTCACCACTTCCTCACATTCTGTGGTAAAATAAGGACTACATAGTGAATTTTTAGAAAACAAAGTTTATTTACATATATTAAAATTCTGGATTAGACACTTCCTACTTTTTGGTATTATGTATGTCAACCGAGAAAAGAGGCACAGCTAAAATAAACAAAAGAATTTATGTGGTGTCTTAGAACCATTACCTCAGTTGTTTGTCAAGAATTGTGATTGGAAGATATAATTACAATTTACGTTTCATTGGGTTTCTAAGCACTTTGCATAGGATACTAGGAAATCTGTTGTTGGAGTGTCCAGATTTTATCTTGGAAATGTGGCCATAGCAGTCATGTGGTCAGCCATCTGCCTTTGCCCAGTACAAGAGTAAAATTTGGTTCATGCTATATCAGCATAAGGTGGAGGTCAAATCCAAAATGCAGTCTGTTCTGTTCAGTTAAGCACACAGGTTCACACATGTCTCTTTAAATGAAACGAGGACGTGTTAGTAACGCAGACTTGATCGCAGTATGCTGGAATCTACTTGGTGAAATAATTGGTCTGATTCTGTTTTCACTGGGGTCTGTGAGTAAGTAGTATTGTCTCAGTTTTTATATGTTGGAAAATGCCTTTATTTTACTGACACTCTGAATGATAATTTGGCTCTTCACAGTTGAGCCAAATTTAGCACAACGTTTTGAAGATGTTTTTCCATTGTCCTCTTTGCGTATGTTATTGCTAAAGAGAATTTACTGTTTCTTTGTGGCTAATGTTTTTTTTTCCCCTATTTTAGATGTTTTTTTACTCCATTGTGTCTGTGTAGATATTTTAGAACAGCTTTCTAAATTATATACCACAAAATTCACTCATTTTATATGAACAATGATTTTTAATAAATTTACAGAGTTGGACAAACATCACTATAGTTCAATTTTAGGACATTTCCATCACCCCCAAAAGTTGCCTCAAGCCCATTTGCTGTCACTCTCTGTTCTCACCCTAGCCCAGGTCACCACTAATCTATCTATTCTCTTTTCTCTATTGTATAGGGTATTATCTTATGGGACTCTGGACATTATATTCTGTTTTAGCAGATCTTTCTTTGACACATTGCCCCGGGGAGCAAGAAGCTGATTCTTCTCACTGCCATGTGGGGATGAGAGTCCAGATTCTTCTCTTGGCCCTAGTTTATGCCTTGGGATGGAAAAGGACACCTGTTGCTACTGACTGGGAGTGGAATTTCAGGTTTCCCCATAGGCCTCTGCTAATACCACCCTGATTGGGAGAATGAGGGCTGTCTTGTTACCCCCTCCTGGCCTATGTTGACCTGTAAGGTTTCCCTCATTACTGCTGGCTCCTCACATGGCCTTCTCTGACACTACCCCAGTTAGGAAGAAGTACCCCTCAGTGCAGGTAGGAGAGGGTCCATGTCTAGGCTCCTCATGTGGTGTTTGCTGATGAGGGCGGGAGTGGGCTGCACTTCCTTCTGGGGAGTTTGGCTGGAGTAGAGCTGTTATTGACTAAAAGTTCTCTGTCTTGTCAGCTTCCCCTTTTCTATAGGGTAGGGAGAGTAGGCTTTCTTTTATTTATTTATTTATTGTCTGTTTATCCAGGTTTCTGGCTTCTTCAGGACTCAGTTCAGAATATAGTAAATAAAAAGAGAACTCGCTTCCTCAGAGTTTCTGAAGTCCTGAGACCTACCAGCCTGACTTTTTCTCCCCACTCTCCATAATCTTATGTGTGTTTCATATATAATATCCAGGGTTTTAAGCTGTATTTAGTGGGGAGAACAGGGAGAAGCGTAGCTACTCTATCTAGTCCTCAAATTGGAAGGCCTTCAATTGATCTTGTCTTGTATCCAGCCAACTTTCTGAATTCGTTTATTAGTCCTAGTAGCTTCTGTGTGGATCTGTAGGATTTTCCACCTGCAGAATCATGTCTTCTGTGAATAAAGATTGTTTTACTTTTTTGCTTCTAATCTTAATGCCTTTTATTTCTATTTCTTACCTAATTGTACTATCTAGAATTTGTAATACAGTGTTGGCTGGAAGTGGTGAGTGCAGACATCCTTTACTTGTTCCCAGTATTAGGGGAGAAAGCATTCAGTCTTTCACTGTTAAGTTTGATGTTGCCTGTAGGTTTCTGATATCAGATTGAGGAAGTTCACTTCTATATCTGGTTCATTTAGTGTTTTTATTAAGAATGAATATTGGGTTTTATCAAAAGCATTTTCACCATCTATTGAGATGGTCATGTGGTTTTTGTCCTTGATTCTGTTAATGCAGTGTAGTATCTTAATTGATTTTCAGATACTAAACATTTCAGATATTTTTGTTCTTGTGATAAGTCCCACTTGGTCATGGTACATAGTCCTTTTGGGTTTGGTTTGGTAACTTTGTTGGGGATTTTGTGTCTGTAGTCATGAGGTTTATTGGTCTGTAGTTCTCTTTCTTGTGATGTGTTTATCTAAATTTGGTTTGGGTAATACTGTCCCTCATCTGTAGTTTCTGGAGAAATTTGTGAAGGATTGGTATTATTTCTTCTTTAAATCTTAATAGAATTTACCACTGATGCCAACTGGGCCTGAGTTTTTTATGTGTGTGGAATATAATTACCAATTCATTTCTTTACTTGAATAGGTATATTCAAATTTTCCTTTTCTTCTTGAGTCAGTTTAGTAGTTTGTGTTGTTCTAGGAATTTTTAAATGTTATCTAAATTGTCTAATGTTGTAGCGTAAAGTTGCTTGTGGCTTCCTTTATAATCCTTTTCATTTATGTAACGTCTGTATTAATGTTCTGCTTTCATTCCCAATTTTAGTAATTTTTTAAAAAGATTATTTATTTATTTTGGCTGTGCTGGGTCTTAGTTGTGGCACGCAGGATCTTCATTGTGGCATGTGGGATCTTTTAGTTGCGGCATGAGGGCTTCTTAGTTGCCACATGTGAACTCTTAGTTGTGGCATGCATGTGGGATCTAGTCCCCCAACCAGGGGTTGAACCTGGGACCTCTGCATTGGGAGCGCGGAGTCTTACCTACAGGACCACCAGGGAAGTCCTGATTTTAGTAATTTTTGTGTACTTTCTTCTTGGTTGGTCCAACTGAACAGTTTGTCAATTTTGTTGATATTTTCTAATAATTAATTTTTGTTTTCAATGATTTTTCTTTTATATTTCTCTTTTCCATTTCATTGATTTCCTCCCCTCTTTAATTTGCTCTTCTATTTTCTTGTTTCTTAATGTGAAAGCTTATGTTTTTGATTTGAGATCTTCTTTTGTAATACAGGTTTTATGGTTATAAATTTCCCTCTAATTACTGCTTTAGCTGCATCCCATAAACTTTGGTATGCAGTATTTTTATTTTTATGTAGCTCAGACCATTTTCTAATTGTCCTCAGGATTCTTTCTTTAACCTATTGGTTATTTGGAAGTGGGTTAATTTCCAAATATTTGTGGTCTTCTGAAATTCCGTTCTGTTGATTTCTATTTCATTCCATCATGGTCAGGGAACAAAGATACTTTGCATTATCTAAATCTTTTTGAATTTATTGAGACCTGTTTTATGACTTAGCAAGGAGCTGGCAAATGACAGCAGACTAAATTCATCCCACCTCCTATTTTTACAAATGAAGTTTTATTGGGACACAGCCATGCCCATTCATTTGTGGTTGTTTTCCTGGTCTAATGGAAGAGTTGAATATTTGTAACAGAGACAGTTGGTCCTCAAAGCCTAAAATATTTATTGTTTAGCCCTTTGTATAAAAAGTTTTCTGACCCATGGTCTAGCATAGCATCTATGTGGGAGAATGTTCCATTTATACTTGAGAAGAGTGTACATCCCAGTGTTGTCAGATGAAACGTTATTTAGATACCAGTTAGATGGAATTGGTCGATAATGTTCAAGTGTTCTGTATCTTTGATGGTTTTTTCAGTCCATTTTGAGAGTAGGGCATTGAAGTCTCCAACTATTATTGTTGAATTGTCTATTTCTCCTTCAATTCTGTCAATGTTTTCATAATGTATTTTGTGATTCTACTGTTAGGTGTGTATATATTCATAATTATTGTTTCTTCATAATGAATTGACCCTTTTATCATTATAAAATGACTCTCTTCATCTGTGTTAATTTTTTAAAAATTTTTATTTTGTCTAATAACAGTAGTATAACTCTATGCCTCCCTTAGGATCACTGTTTGTGTGGTGTATCTTTTCTCTTTTTACTTGCAGTCTATATCTTTGAATTTAAAATGTGTCACGAACAACATATAGTCTGATCCTTTTTTTTAATCCAGAGTGACAACTTCTGCCTTTTGATTACAGTGTTATTCATTTACATTTATTCTAATTATTGGTATGGTTGGATTTACTTCTGTGACTTTGCTATGTGTTTTCTGTATGTCTGTAGCTTTTTTCTTTCTGTTTCTCCTTTACCACCTCTGTGTGTGCATTAGATTTTTTTCTAGTGTACTATTTAAATTATTTCATTAGTATTTTAAAAATTATTTTCTTAATTGTTATGTTAGATATTACAATGTACATCTTATGATCTATTTCAGATTAATGCCAATTTAATGTACTCCATTATAGCTTCATTCCCTCCCCTACCTTTGTGCCATTGTCATATATAGTACATCTATATATATTTTAAATGCAATAAAACAGTACTATAATTATTACTTTGTACAGTCTTGTATATTTTAAAGAAATTAAGAGAAGAAAGAAAAATATAGAATATTTTATTCTAATCCAGATACTGCTTTCAGTACACATCATTTCTACCTGTGGACTTGAGTTACAATCCGTTGTCATACTCCTAACCCCCTTTTATGCCATTATTTGTCATATATATTATATCTTCATATGTTATAAGCCTCAGTATAATTTAAAATTATTATTTTATGCAATTATCTTTTAAATCAGTTAGGAAAAGTAAACAAAATACTTACATTCTCTAATTACCTTCATGATCTCATTACCAGTGCTTTTTGTTTCTTTGTGTGGATTTGAGTTTCCTTCTGGGGGTGTCATTTCTTTTCAGCCCAAGGAACATCCTTTAGTCTTTTTTTCAGGAAACAGGCTTGCTAGCAGTGAAGTTTCTCAGCATTTATGTGTTTGGTAATGTATTTTCCCTGATAGTTTTGCTGGTGTAGAATTCTCTACTGGCAGTTTTATTTCTCTCAGAACTTGGCTTTTGTCATCCCATTACCTTCCGGTGCTCATTGTTTATGATAGAGGTCAACCGTTAATATTATTATGATTCCCTTATTCATGATAAATCATTTTTCTGTTGCTGCTTTCACAGTTTTCTCTCTCTGTCTTTGGCTTTCAGTGGTTTAACTAGGATGTATCTTACTATTGTTTTAATTTAAGAAATTCCATTTGGTTCTTTTTTATATAATTTCTCTCTCTGATTTGATAGTCTGATGAATCATTGTCACTACTTTTCTTTACTCTTCTTAACATGGTTTTCTTTAACTCTTGAACATTTAGAATTACTTCTTTGACATCTTCACCTCTTAAGTCCAGTATATGAGTGCTCTCAGAAATGGATTCTGTTGACTTTTTTTTCTACTCCTGTGTATGAGTCACATTTTTCTGTTTCCTTGCATATCTAATACTTCTTTGTAGAAAACTTGGCATTTTAAATAATACATTGTTGCAACTCTGGATTCTGATCTCCCTCCTTGCCACAGGATGGTGGTGTTTGTTTTTATTTGTTTACTCATTTTAGTAATTTGCCTGAACTAACTCTGTGGAGTGTGTTTCCACTGTCATGTGCAGCTTTTTTATTTTTGTTTTTTTTTATGTTTTAATTTTTAAGCATGGCTTGGTTCCTGGTGGTTGTCCCTGCATCAGCATAGCTTAGTGGTCAGTCATTGATTAGTCAGGTTATGTTTAAGTGCCTTGTGCTGACAAGGCTCTACCCTTTGCCATTGGATCTCTGTGTGGATTTGGGGAATACTTTCAAAATTCAGATACTTTAGAAGTCTGCCCATTTTTTAAAATTTGTTTCTGATCTTAAACAGAAGACATTGACTTTTTCAACATGAGGCATACAGTTACATGTACGTTTTTTATACATACATACATGTATGCTTTTATAGATATCCTTTATCAGATTGAAGAAATTTCCTTCTAGCTTGCTGAGGTTTTAACATGAATGAGTACTGAATTTCATCAGAATCTGTTTTTGCATCTTTTGTGATGATCATAGAGTTTCCCTTTTGTTTTTCTACCAATGAAATAAGTTGCGGTGATTAATTTTCAAATGTTAAACCAACTTCAGTTTCCTGGGATTAATATCACTTAATCATGATATTATATTCTTTTTTTATATATTATTAGATTTGACTTAATATTTTCACGGAACTCTATATCTGTGTTACTGAAGGATATTGTTATGTACATATTTCCTTGTAATGTCCTCATCAGGTTTACGTATAGGAGTTATATTGGTCTTGTGAACTAAATGGGCAAAACATTCACTCTTGTTCTATTCTTTGAAAGAGTTGGTATACAGTTATGATGATTTCCTCTCTATATATTTGGCAGAATTCATCAGTGAAGCCACTTGGACCACAGTTTTCTCTATGGCAAGATTTTAAATTACAGATTCAATTTCCTTGTGAGGCTATTCTTATTATTAAACTATTTCTTGCCTCAGTTTTGAAATTTTGGGTTTTTCAAGTGTTTTGTGTTTTTCATGTAAGTTGTCCCATTTATAGGTATAGAGTTGAGTATAAAATTCCCCATAAACCTTTCAAAGGCTAAATGATCTGTGCTGATGCCCCTTTTTTTATTCCTGACATTGGTAATTTGCATTTTCTTTATTTTTTTCTTTATTATTTCTTGCTAGGTGTTTAATTTTTAAAATTACTTCAAAGAAGCAACTTCTGGCTTTGTTAATATTTTGTATTTCTTCTGTTTTCCATTTCATTGAGTTTTTAAAAAATAAATTTATTTATTTATTTATTTTTGGCTGCATTGGGTCTTTGTTGCTGCACACGGGCTTTCTCTAGTTGCAGCGAACAGGAGCTACTCTTCGTTGCGGTGTGTGGGCTTCTCATTGTGGTGGCTTGTCTTGTTGCAGAGCATGGGCTCTAGGTGCATGGGCTTCAGTAGTTGTGGCACATGGGCTCAATAGTTGTGGCTCATGGGCTCCAGAGCGCAGGCTCAGTAGTTGTGGCGCACGCAGGCATAGTTGCTCCGCGGCATGTGGGATCTTCCCAGACCAGGGTTCAAACCCATGTCCCCTGCCTTGGCAGGCAGATTCTTAACCACTGTGCCACCAGGGAAGCCCCCATTTCATTGATCCCTACTTTTCCTTTCTTCTACTTACTCTGGGTATAATCTGTAACTTTTTGAGGTAGAGACTTAGATCACTGATTTTAAACCTTCCTAAGAAGTTTTCAAATATATGCATTGAGAGATATGAATTTCCCTCTTATGACTGGTCTATTTGCATCCCCCTGTTTTTTTGTTATCATGTTTTTAGTTTCGTTCACTTCAAATATTTTCTAATTTCCTTTATTTTAGAATTGTGTTTAGTTTCCAAATATTTGAGGATTTTCTAGTTAGCTTTTTGTTATTGATTTCTAGTTTCATTTCTTTGAGGACAAAGGATGTGCTCTATATAATTTCAATACTTGAAATTTATTGAGACTTGTTATACTCTTTTTTTTTCTTACAGTGTTATTGAGATATAACTGCCCTACCATACTGTGTAAGTTTGATGTCCAGTATAATGATTTGACTTACATACATTATGAAATGATTAACACAGTAAGTTTAGTGAACATCCATTGTCTCTGATAGATACAAAATAGAACAGAAATTTTTTTTTTCCTTGGGATAAGAACTTACAGGATTTACTCTCTTATCAACTTTCATGTATAACATACATCAGTGTTAATTAAATTAATCATGTTGTATACATTACATCCCTAGTACTTAATCTTATTATTGGAAGTTTGTACCTTTTGACTACCTTCATCCAATTTCCCCTTCCCCCAGTCTCCACCTCCAGTAACCACAAAACTGATGTCCTTTTTTATTAGTTTGTTTCTTTGTTTTTTTTCTTTTTAAAGATTTTTATTTATTTTAATTGAAGTATAATTGATTTACAATGTTTCAGGTATACAGCAAAGTGATTCAGTTATACATATATATGTGTATGTATATTCTTTTTCAGATTCTTTTCCATTACAGGTTATTACAAGATACTGAATATAGTTCCCTGTGCTGTACAGTAGGTCCTTGTTGGTTATCTGTTTTGTATATGGTAGTGTGTATCTTTTAATCCCAAATTCCTAATCTGTCCGCCCCACCTTCCCCTTAGGTAACCATAAATTTGTTCTCTTTTGTCTGTGATGCTGTTTCTGTTTTGTAAATAAGTTCATCTGTATCATTTTTTGAAGTGTAATTTACCTACAGCACTATATTAGTTCCAGGTGCACAACATAAGTGTTTTGAAATTTCTGTACATTACAAAACAATCACCATGATAAGTCTAGTTACTGTCTGTCACCATTCAAAGATATTACATTATTATTGACTATATTCCCCATGCTGAATTTCATCCCTTTGACTCATTTATTTTGTGCCTGGAACTTTGTACCTCTTAATCTTCCTCACCTGTTTTACTCATCCTCCTCTCCCTTCTGGCGACCACCTGCTTGTTCTCTGTATCTTTGACTCTGTTTCTGGTTTGTTATGTTTGTTCATTTGTTTTATTTTAGATTCCACATATAAGTGAAATCATACAGTATTTGTCTTTCTCTGACTTATTTCACATTGCATAGTACCCTTCAAGTCCATCCATGTTGTTGCAAATGGCAAGATTTCAATCTTTTTTTATGGTTTCCATTCTATATATATACTACATATTTATGCATTCATCTGTCAGTGGGCACTTAGGTTGCTTCTGTAATTTGGCTGTTGTGATTAATGCTTCATTGAAAATAGAGGTACATATATCTTTTTGAATTAGTGTTTTTGTTTTCCTCAGAAAAATACCCAGGAGTGGAATTGCTGGAACGCATGGTAGTTCTAGTTTTAATTTTTTGAGGAATTTCCATAATGTTTTCTATAGTTTTCTGTAGCTGTACCAATTTACATTCCCACCAACAGTGTTCCAGAGTTCCCCTTTATCCATTTCTTTGTCAACATTTCTTATTTGTTGTCTTTTTGATAACAGCCAACTGACAGATGTGAAGTGATATCTCATTGTAATTTTGATTTGCATTTCCCTGATAATTAGTGATATTGAGCATCTTTTCATGTGTATGTTGGCCATCTGTATGTCTTCTTTGGAAAAAATGCCTGTTCAGGTCCTCTGCCCATTTTTTTAATTGGGTTGTTTAGTTTTTTTTGATGTTGAGTTGTATGAGGTCTTTGTATATTTTAGATAGTAACCCCGTGCATGTATATTGTTTGCAAGTGTCTTATTTTTCTTATGTTTCCCTTGCCTGCGGAGACATATCCAAAAAATATTGCTAAGACTGATGTCAAAGGGCGTACTGCCTATGTTTTCTTATAGGAGTTTTATGGTTTCAGATCTTAAATTTAGCTCTTTAATCCATTTTGCGTCTATTTTTGTGTATGGTGTGAGAAAGTAGTCCAGTTTGACTCTTTTGCATGTAGCTGTCCAGTTTTCCCAAAACTATTTATTGAAGAGGCTGTCTTTTCCGGGTTGTATATTCTTGCCTTCTTTATTGTAGATTAATGGACCATGTAAGTGTGACTTCATTTCTGGGCTATCTGTTCTGTTCCATTGATCTTTGTGTCTGTTTTTGTGCCAGTACCTTACTTTTTTGATTACTGTAGCTTTGTAGTATAGTTTGAAATCAGAGCGTGATACCTCCCACTTTGTTCTTCTTTCTCAGGATTGCTTTGGCTATTTCTGCGTCTTTTGTGTTTCCATACAAATTTTAGGATTTTTTTTCTAGTTTTGTGAAAAATGCCATTGATATTTTGATAAGAATTGCTTTGAATCTGTAGATTGCCTTGGATAGTATGGTCATTTTAATAATATTAATTCTTCCAATCCATAAGCATGGTATCTTTCCACTTGTTTTTGTCACCTTTGATTTCTTTCATCAGTGTCTTATAGTTTTCCAAATATAGGTCTTTAACTGCCTTAGTTAGATTTATTCCTAGGTATTTCATTTTTTTTGATGTAATTGTTAATGGGATTATTTTTTAATTTCTCTGATAGTTTGTTATTAGTGTATAGAAATGCAGCATTTCTATACACTAATAACAAACTATCAGAGAAATTAAAAAATAATCCCATTAACAATTAATGCAATGTATCCTGAAATTTTACTGAATTCATTGATGAGTTCTAGTAGTTTTTTGGTGGCATCTTTTGGATTTTCTACGTATAGTATCGTGACATTTACCAACAGTGACAGTTTTAATTTTTCCTTTCCAATCTGGATTCCTCTTATTTCTCTTTCTTGTCTAATTGCTATGAGTTGGACTTCCAATACTATGTTGCATAAAAGTGGTAAGAGTGGGCATTTTTGTCTTATTCCTGATCTTAAAGAAAATGCTTTCTGCTTTTCACTGTTGAGTATGATGTTGGCTGTAGGTTTGTCATATGTGGTGTTTATTATGTTGAGGTATGTTCCCTCTAGACCCAGTGTTGAACATTTTTATCATAAATCGATGATGAATTTTATCAGAAGCTTTTTCTGCATCTTTTGAGATCATATACTTCTTATTCTTCAGTTTGTTAATGTGGTGTATCACATTGATTGCTATGCAGGTATTGAGCCATTCTTGCATCCCTGGGATAGATCCCACCTGATCATGGTGTGTGGTCCTTTTAATGTATTGTTGAATTTGCTTTGCAGATATTTTGTGGAGGATTTTTGCTTCTATGTTCATCAGTGATGTTTGCCTGTAATTTTCTTTTTTTGTAGTGTCTGTCTGGTTTGGTATCAAGGTGATGCTGGCCTTGTAGAATGAGTTGGGAAGCATTCTTTCCTGTTTAATTTTTTGGAATACTTTGAGAAGGATAGGCATTAGTTCCTTTTTAAATGTTCTGTGGAATTCACCTGTGAAGCCCACTAGTCCTGGAATTTTGTTTGTTGGGAGTTTTTAAATTAATAATTATAATTAGTCTGTTCGTATTTCTTCCTGACTCAATCTTGGAAGATTGTACATTTCTAGGAATTTAACCATTTCTTCTAGATTGTCCGTCTTATTGGCATGTAATTGTTTGTAGTAATCTCTTACAGTCCTCTGTAGTTCTGAGGTTTCATTTGTAACTTCCTTTTCATTTCTGATTTTGTGTATTTGGGTCCTCTCTCTTTTTTTCCTTGATGAGTCTGGCTAAAGATTTATCTTTTCAAAGAACCAGCTCTAAGTTTCATTGATCTTTTCTATTGTTTTTTTAGTCTCTATTTCATTAATTTCCACTCTGATCTTTATGACTTCTTTCCTTCTAACTTTGGGTTTTGTTTGTTTTTCATTTTCTACTTCCTTCAGGTGTAAGGTTAGGTTATTTATTTGAGATTTTTGTTGTTTCCTGAGGTAGGCATATATCACTATAAATTTCCTTCTTAGCACTGCTTTTGCTGTGTCTTACAGATTTTGGATTGTATGTTTCCATTTTCTTTTGTCTCCAAGTATTTTTTTATTTCCTCTTTGATTTCTTCTATGACCCCATTGGGTTTTACTAGCATATTGTTTAGCCTCCATGTGTTTGTGTTTTTTGCAGTTTTTTTCTTATAGTTGATTTCTTGTCTCATAGTACTGTGATATGAGACTAGAGTTATCTTAAACTGTCCTCATTTTTTAAAATTTCTCTTTCTTTTTTCTGTTCAACTTGGGTGATTTCAACTACTCCGTCTTCCAGATCACCTGTCTGTTCCTCTGTATCATCTAATCTATTGATTCCTTCTAGTGTATTTTTTAGTTTCAGTTACTATTTGGTTCTTCTTTATATTTTCTATCTCTTCTTAAACTTCTCACTGTGGCCATTCATTCTTTCCCTGAGTTTATTGAGCTTCTTTATGATCATTACCTTGAACTGTTTACTGGGTACGTTGCTTATCTCCACTGCACTTAGTTCTTCTCCTGGGATTTTATCTTTTCCTTCATTTGGAACATGCTCCTTTGTCACCTCCTTTTGTTTACCTAATTTTCTGTGTTTATTTCTATGAATTAGGTAGGTTGGTTATGTTTTTGATCTTGGAGAAGTAGGCTTGTGTAGGAGACATCCTATGGTGCCCAGCAGCACCAGAGTTATATGATCTAGGGATGCCCCTTTGGGCATGTTGGTAGGCAGGGCTGTCCCTGTCCCAGTTGGCTACCAGGCCTTGCCTCATGCAGAGGCTGTTGGCCACTGGTGGGCAAGGCTAGGTCCCAGAGCGGCCAACTGAGTGGCCCTGGGGTTTCCTGAGGCTTATCTCAGCCTGCTGGTGGGTGGTGCCTGGTCCCAGTGCAGTTGACTTTGGGGCCTGGGGGGCCTTGGACTGCTGTCTGCAGGTGCTGACAAGTCCCGGTACTGGTACTGGCTTGCTAGTATGTGGAGCAAGGGCCTTGAAACTCCTGGGGCTGGTGCCAGCCTGCTTGTGGGCAGAGCTGTGTCCCAGTATGGTCGGCTATAGGGCCTGAGGTCATGGGGCTGGCTCCAGTCCATTGGTGGGTGGTGCCAGGTCCTTGTGTGGCTGACTAGAGGGCCGTGGGTCCAGGACTGGTCTCAGCCTGCTGGTAGTCAGGGTCATTTCCTCATGTAACTGGCTTGTCAGTGTGGGAGGTCCCAGGACTGTGGCCAACCTGCTGGTGGGTGGGACCGTGTCCTGGTGCAGATAGTCTAGACACCAAAATGGCCCTTGCCAGCACCAGTGTCCTCGTGGTAGAACCTAAATGGCCCCCATAAATGGCTGCCACCAGCATCTATGTCCCCAGGGGGAGTTCTGGTGGCCTCCTCCCTCTCTGGCAGCCTTCTCCAAGTTCAACAAGTGGGACTGACCTAGGCTTCTTTCAGATTACTCCCTCTGTGCTGGGTCTAAGAGCATGTGAGGTTTTGCTTGTGGTTTTTTTTTTTTGCGGTACGCGGACCCCTCACTGTTGCGGCCTCTCCCGTTGTGGAGCACAGGCTCCAGACACGCAGGCTCAGCAGCCATGGCTCACGGGCCCAGCCGCTCCGCGGCATGTGGGATCTTCCCGGACTGGGGCACAAACCCGCGTCCCCTGCATCGGCAGGTGGACACTCAACCACTGTGCCACCAGGGAAGCCTGCTTGTGTTGTTTAAGAGCAGAGTTTCTGTTTCCTACAGCCCTCTAGCTCTGTCTTATGTAAGTCCCACTGGCCTTCAAAGTCAGATGTTATGGAGGCTTATCTTCTGTGTAATACTGGGCTGGGGAGCCCAGTGTGAGGCTTGGACCCATCACTCCTTGGAGAGAACCTCTGCAATTGTGATTGTCCTCCCTTTTGTATGTCACCTACCTGGGGATGTGGGTCTTAACTATACTGTGTCTCTGCCCCTTCTACCCATCTCATTGTAGTTCCTTCTTGATAACTTTAGTTGTGGAAAACTTTTTCTTCTAGTCTTCAGGTCCTTCTCATCGTTAGTTCCTCTGTAAGTAGTTGTTAAGTTTGGTGTACCTGTGGGAGGAGGTGAGCTCCAGGTGTTTCTTCTCTGCCATGTTGACCACTCTGTTATATATAATCTTTTTGTTATTATTGTTTATATTCTGAATATACTTAACAGAGTGCATTCAGCATTTGGATGATGTTTCTGTAAATATCAGTCATGTTTGAGATGGTTGAATAGTATTGTTCAAAATGTCTATATTCTTATTAATTACTTTTGTCTTCTTGCTGTATCAGTTGTGGAGAGCAGTTTGTTAAAATCTACAACTACAGGTATGATTGTCTATTTCTTCTTTTAGTTTTGCCAGTTTTTGCTTAATGAATTTTGAAGTTCTGTTATTAGATGCACGCATATTTACTATCATTAAGTCTCTCTTTTGGATTGATCCTCTTATTATTATGCATTGCCCCTCTTTTTCCCCAGTAACACTCCTTGTCTTAAAGTTTACTTTTGGCATGATATCTTTTTACTTTACTTTTCCAATCCCTTTACTTTCAGTGTATCTGTATCTTTATATTTCACATTGCTTCTTGTCGACAAGATATAACTTTGTCTTGTTATAGACTGACCATCTGCCTTTAAAGGCTGACAATCTGCTTTTTGATTAGAGAATTTAGTCCACTTACATTTAGTATGATTACTAATATGGTTGTGATAATTCCACCATCTTGTTATTTGTTTTCTGTTTATTCCATTTGATCTTTGTTCCTTTGCTTTTCCTTTTCTGCTTCCACCGTTTTCCTCTCTTATTGTCTTTTTAGATATATCTCTGGATATTATAAGTGGTTAATTTAGAGTTGTCCAATATGGTAGCCACTAGCCACATTAAAATTAAGTTTAGGGCTTCCCTGGTGGCTCAGTGGTTGAGAGTCCACCTGCCGATGCAGGGGACACAGGTTCGTGCCCTGGTGCGGGAAGATCCCACATGCCGCGGAGCGGCTGGGCCCGTAAGCCATGGCTGCTGAGCCAGCGCGTCCGGACCCTGTGCTCCGCAATGGGAGAGGCCACAACAGTGAGAGGCCCGTGTACCGCAAAAAAAAAAAAAAAAAAAAAAATTAAGTTTAAAATTCAATTCATCATTGCATTAGCTGCATTTCAGGTGCCCAGTAGCCACATGTCCCCACTACTGGATTAGGCAATACAGATTACTGAAGAAAGTTCTATTAGACAGCTCTCTAGAGATTATGATCAGGATTTATTTTGGTCAAAATTACACCAGGTCAAGTGTGAAAAGAGCAATATTCTAGTCGCAAGATGTGTGTTTTTGTTGTGTGTCTACTTCTGGTTAGTTTTGTATCTGTAGGCAAATGTCCCACTGCTCTTAGCCTCAGTTTTCTTTTCTAAAATGTGGGGATAATAATGCCTGCTTTTTCTGCTTCATGGAGTGCTTGTGGAAAAGAAAACTATAAAATGGTAACATTCTTTATAAAAGTCAAAACAGTTTTCAAAAACAAAAAATTAACTCATTGACTACTTTCTGTGTTGTGTTTGCTTTTTTAGGCTGCTGACAGAACTGGAGTCTCCTTCTTGGTGGCCCTTTAGCTTCAAGCTTTGGAAGATGCCATCAGAAACAAAGCCCAAGTGGGACGCCTCAATGGCTAGTTCCAAAGCTTTGGGAAAAGAAGGGATAGTGATCAAAATTCCTGCTGTTATTTCCCAAAAAACAGAATCTCATGTTAAACCAGGAAGGCTCACCGTCTTTGTTTCTGGGTTGGAAATCCACAACTCATATTCTCTGCTCATGCACAGATTTGAAAGAGAAGAAGTAGATGACATCAAGGTTCATACACCTTATGAAATTAGCATCCGCCAGCGGTTCATTGGGAAGCCAGATATAGCTTATCGTTTGATATCTGCCAAGATGCCAGAGGTTATCCCCATTTTGGAAGTGCAGTTCAGCAAGAAGATCGAGTTTTTAGAAGATGCCTTGATGCTCAGAAGCACTAGAACCTCTCCCCTAGCAGAGAAGGGCTACTCAGTCTGGCATGCAGGTGAGTGATCATCAAAACAATCTGTGCGCAAGACCTCTAAAGTCACAGTCAAACTCAACACACCCATGGTGCGTTGCCGTGATGCATCACATAGAGCAACTGCCAGTTTCAGCTCACTAGTGACTACCTATTTGTAAATAAAAATAATTTCAGACCGTTTTCCTTAGTACTTGCCACCTGAATCTCAAATCACTCAGGTTTATCATGTACTTGAGAGCTGTGCCTTTTCAAATAGGTCAGAAATGGTTTTGGTGATGCTTTCAGAACAAAGGAAAGCTCCAAGTTAGATGTTTTCACCTCTTTCCTCTGTTTGATTTGAGAACCAACACTTTAGGGTCTTAACTAACATCATCCCCACCTGCTCTGGTGTGTCTCCAGTCCCTTCCCCTGACCCAGCATCACACTCGGTTTTCTTGGCACTTAATTGAGGTATTCCCAGCCCACCTTCCAGATGGGCATTTGGATATCAGAATTTTTGAAAATTACGCAACGTAGTTTCTGTGTGTTTTTTTTTTTTTAGCATCCCAGAAGTATTGTGAAACCCTTGCTTTTCTTGGCATTATGGCTGCAGTATCCTCTTTTAGGTCTCTGTGGAGCATAGAGGGTATAGCTGAGTTTGGCCTGAGGTTCTAGTGTGGGTGGCAGGACATGTGGATATGTCCCCAGGTCCCAGCCTCCTCCCTAGCATAGAATAACTTGGTGGTATCTGACTTCTCGGTTTTGCCATTCTGACTGATGTCAAGTGGTATCTTAAAGGTATTTTTATTTTTTTGATTGATTGTGACGTGGAGCATCTGACGCCTTTTAGTTGCTTTTTGGTCCCACAGATTTTGCTCTGTGGGTTGCTTGTTCTGGTTTTTTTTTTTTTTCCCCCACTGGGCTTTTTTTTTTTTTTTCCTCTCTGATTTGCAGGAGTTCATTATTCATTCTAGATATTCATCCCTTGTTGACTTTAGAAGCTACCAATACTTCTCCTAGATTGTCAGCTTCCATTACAGAAATCTTTAATTTTGCTATGGTCAGATTTACCATTTTTCCCCTTAAGTTTATTTTTGAGCCCTGCTTAAGGAATCCCAAAGTCATAAAATATTCTAATACTAGCATTATAGGTGACATTACTTCTATGTTATAGTGATTTTTCTAACAAGTAATAGTCTTTTCTTATTAACTTCGATTGCTAGAGTTTGTTTAAAGTAAGAGATATGGGCTTCCCTGGTGGCACAGTGGTTGAGAGTCCGCCTGCCAATGCAGGGGACACGGGTTCGTGCCCCAGTCCGGGAAGATCCCACATGCCGCGGAGCACCTGGGCCCGTGCGTCCGGAGCCTGTGCTCTGCAGCGGGAGAGGCCACAACAGTGAGAGGCCCGCGTACCGCAAAAAAAAACCAAAAACCAAAACAAAAAATAAAGTAAGAGATATGTTTGTTACTATTCCAGTTCCTTTTCTTTTTTCCTCTTAAGTGATTGATTTCAATTCCAATATGTAATCTGTTTCCCTAACATATGAATATTTTGATGTTATTCTAGATGACTTCAAGTTTCAAAAAGAAATTGCTTGATAATAGATCTGGTCCCATAAGTATCAAAATGTTGGAAATCTTAATGTAAAAACTTAATTTAGAAACTTTCTTAATTTAGAAACTTACATTTCCAGATTTTTCTTTGGCCCCTCATTCAAGGCAGGGCTCAGAAGCTGGCCCATAAAAGGGCCAAGAAGGGTACACTGTACCAGCCAACATAAGATCCTGACCAGAAGGGCCCTTCAGGAAAGGCCATTTGCAAGCTCAGCTGGGTAGCCTCTCTGATACCCCAAATCTCTGAGTCCCCCTCACTGCTGTTTTCCTCTGGGAGGAGCCTCAGCAGTGAGAGGAGGGAGGAGGCCCTGGCTGGTGGGACCAGATGCAGAGCACCGTGGGCTGTTGGTTCTGACAGTGCTGTTGGAGAATCCCTCTGTGCCAGGCATGGTGCCAGGTACCTACAGTCCTGAAAACAATCCTTCTTCTTATGGAGCTCTACCATATTCGTGGGTTTTATGTTAGGCATGGTGGTTTCAGAGAGAGAACATAACATAGAATGTTACAAATGAGATGGCAGATGCGAGCGTGTCACGTGTGTCACAGAAAGTCACACTGTACAAGTGAGAAGGGTGCAAGCTTGCTGTGCCTTGCTGTCATGGAGGGTGGGTCCCGAGGAAGATGGGATGGTAAGCTCTGACTCCAAGCATACAGGTGGCAGATGGGCCTAGAGAGGAGGGAGTGAGTGCCAGGGCCTCTGCAGCCATAATCAGACTGCAGGAAGCTGAGTGAGTGCAAATTCTGCAGGGCCACCCATCAGGAAGGGGAAAATGAACCTCTTGTGCACAAGCTGAGGCTGCTGACCAGAGGCTGAACGTCTTTCTCCTCAAGGAAGCTGCAGATATACTTTTAAGGTTTTTCAGCTGATTGAACCAGGCCCACCAGATTGTCTAGGACATGCTCCCTTCACTAAAGTCAACTGACTGAGAGCCTTCACCACGTCTACAAATACCTTCCCAGTAACACCTAGATTAGGGTTGGATTGAATAACTGGGGACTATGGCCTCACCCATCACAGTAACGGATTGTATATGTATGGAATGAGCTGAGCCACATCCACGGTGACAGATGGGTTTTCATCTCAGTGCTAACTTTAGCCTGTGGGTAGGATCCCTACAGTGTGTCTGAGTCTGGACTGAGCATGAAGTGCCATCCTCCCCTGATGAAGCCTCCCTGCGTAGGCGAGGCAGGTGTACCTTAACAGCTGTGGATTTGGAGAGGTACAGATGACAAGGAGTTATGTTTGGAAGAAGCCGGCATGCTGAGTTCAATAAGCAAGACGGTATCTCATTTGCTTGGAACTTCACAGTAATCCTGCATAAGCCCAGCAATGAGAACTTACTTCTCATTGTTACCTCTCTTGTTGTTGCATCTGTCAGCACCTCTCTTTTTACTGTTCTGCACTGGAAACTACAGAAACAGTGGAGGTAGAAACCATGACTTTGACCTCTCAGAAACATATTTCTCTCCTCTATGAGCTATTTTGGTAAATTGTGTGTGGCCAGAAGGTGGCGGTCTAGTAACAGGGGACCAGTGTCCTAGAAGAACTTTCCAGAGACCTCTGTAGTAATGTATAGAGTAGACAGGTTGAGGGCCTGGGGTGGCCAGGCCAGGACTGGGGGAGGAAGAGAGTCTCCTGGGCTTCAAGGGCTGGAAATGATACAAGTGGGCAGATCCCACCTTAAGGAAGAGCAGTTGCAAATTGCTGTTTTTCTGCATAGTATCTTTAAAATAATCTTTTAAATTTTAGAATAGTTTCAGACTTGAGAAAAAGTTGTGAGGATAGTACAGAGAGTTCCCATGTCTCCCACACCCAGTTTTCCCTATTCTTGTCATCTTACATTAGTATCGTTCATTGTCACTACTAATGAGCCTGTACTGATACATCTTTATTCACTAAAGTCCATATTTTATTCAGATTTCCTTATGTTTTACTGTTCCAGAATCCCATCCAGGACCCCACATGATATTTCGGCATTTCATCTCCTTGGACTCTTCTTGACTGTTACAGTTTCTCAGACTCTCTTTGCTTTGATGATCTTGATGGTCTTCAGGAGTAGTGGTCAGGTTTTTGTAGACTCCCCTAGTTGGACTTTGTGTCATGTTGTCTCATGATCCACTGGGGTGATGGGTTTTGGGAGGAAGCCCACAAAGCTCTTATCATATAAGAGCAAGGTCCGTGCATAGCATTTTTAAAGAGTTTTTTTGGTACTGATTTTTGTTTTCACTGTTTGCGAACTGTCGCCTTCTGAGAGGGGCCTTCTCTGACCACCTAATTTAAGAGGACTAGTTTCCCATTCACTTATCCTATAGAAATCTTGCCTAGCACTTGCCCTCTGGTGCTGGTACCCTCTGGTTTGCTGTTCAACTTCCCACACTGGGATGTGTGCTCCAGAATCAGACACAAGTCTGTCTTTTCTCACCCCATCTCCAGCACCCAGGACAGGCCCAGGTAACCAGAAGGCACGCGCATCTCTGTGTAATGATAAATAAACTTCTGAGGCATTGAAGTCTCTGCATAGGGTCATTAATTTAAGATCATCTTTTGAAATAGTAAAGTTCTGACCCTGGGACACAGCACCATGCTGACCACCAACAGACTCCATGTGGTCACTAGGATATGGGTATCAGGTTGACCACCAACAGACCCCTCCATGTGGTCACTAGGACACAAGCACTGCACTGACTTCAGACAAGCCCCATGTTATTAGTTTATTAGGACATGGTGACCCCCTGACTATCAACAGACCCCTGGAGAGCTGCTTGGCCCTCACCCACTTGATCCCTTCCAAGGACCCATGAGTCAGTTGAGACTGCTGTCTCTCTCCATTTCAGTTTTCTCTCTGTTACACTTCCTGTTGTATTGAGGACATGGGCCGTTTTGTGTTTTTTTTCTGAAAGGGCTTCCCACCCCAGTTATATAAGCTGCTGGATCCATCCCTGGGTAGAGTAGGCATTTTCCTGTGTCATCAGTGAGGCGTATGGGGCCCAGAGACAGGGAGAAAGATTTGCTCAAGGCTGGACAGGCTTGGAGCGGTTTTTCTGCTCCCAGGTCAGGCCCTGGTGGTCTTTGGTCTGAACTTGCAATGAGGTCAGGAGTCTATGTCTGATGCGCAAAGGAGACTGGCGTCCCAGTGCTGCCCCTGCCAGCGTAGTCCTTACTCAGGGTTTCCCTCGATGCCTCCTTGTTCTTGGAAAGTGGAATCATCTGTAAGGTAGCATGTAGCTTGAACAATTTGTGATTATTTTGTTTAACTGAGATAACTAATGACTTTTGAGACAAAAACCATCTTATACTGAACTAAAATAATTTTTTCTGAAGATATTTCAAAGCATTGAAGTAACTGAGTCAGCAACCCAAGTCTCAACACAAAGTTCACGGGGGTGGCCGAGTTTTGTATTAGGCAGGATCCTGCTGATCCCACAGCTCGTTGTGAAAAACATCTCTTATTAGTATGTTCCAGGAAGAAGAATCCTCAGTTTTGGTTTTCTGGTTGTTTAAGTAATCCCGTTTGTTAAACATTCAAAAATAGTATGTCTCTAACTGTAATATAGCTGTAGGTGTTGAAATGGAAACCAGAGTGACAGTGCAGGAGCATAGTGCTGGGCACAAGTGTGAATTAGACATGGGCCATGCTCTCAGAGAAGCTAGCTGGGGAGATCCCAGTTTGAAAAGATGCTGAAAAAGATAAATAGCAGTGCAGTACCAAGCAAGTGACTGTCAAAGGTGTGTAAACTGAATGGTACCAGGACAGATGAGGGAAGATTGCTGCTAATGGAAGGGCTGAGTGGAGAGCATGTCTCCAAACTTGGGCTAGGGGACATCTGTCTGCATGACATGTGCAGAGCGGGTGCAAGGTGGGCAGGAATAGCATGCTGGGGCCAGGGTGCCGGGGTGGCTGGAACAGGAGTCTGCAGGATCAAGAGCAGACTAGGAAGGAGGAGGGTGTAGGCTGAATGGGGAGTTTGCTTTCACCCATTAGGCCATAGAACCACTGTTAACATAGACAAGTGAAGTGCGCTTTGCCATCATGTTATCACTGATAATGTTTTAACGTCAGGTATGTTAGTTGGCCTTTCCTTTAGGCTAATAATATCTAGTAAAACATGTCCTCTGTTGTCTGGTTTAGCTCTGATGGTGTTCTATTGCTGTTTTAGAAAAGTGCTTTTCATTATGTAACATGTTAGTGACATTTAGATCATGTAAGACCAACTGACAGTGAGTTGTATGCTATGGAAAGTTCTGTGCTAATTAATAAGCCCTTAGGATGTTGAAGTAGTGCCACTTTGGAGATTCCAGGACACAGGTTGTAAAATCAATTTGGTTGGTTGCAACCAGCTTTTATATAAAGAATAGAATAGAAAAGCACATCTGAGTACATGGTGTGTACTAAGGTTTTTGTCTTGTGAAACTTTTTCAGACCTCCAAGGTGCTTGTACGGGTGTAGCAGTTCTGTGTAGGAAGCACTTCGCACAGTGGTGCACAGTTAAAGGGCACGAAGACTCTCACAAAGGGCCTCCTTCCCAGTGGAGATGGGCCTGGGGAGGGCTCAGGCCCGCAGTGTGGAACCCTCGGGTCTTGCCTCCATGCAGGTTTTACTTCGCATCAACTGGTTCCTGAACTCACTCCATCTGGCCAAGACCCTTTTCCTCTCTAGGATCCCAAGAGACATGCTTTCTTGTCATCATGTCTTCTTTGCTCAGCTAGGTAATCTCAGGGAGTGTTAATTTGTAAGAAATTTTTTGAGAAATAAGAATAAGGGGATGTTTGTGTACCTGTTGGAGGTGGCTGGTCTCTCCCTGGGGAGGAGGGGCTTGTGCAGTTGGTGTGTCCTGGATTCACCACCTGGGTTCCTGCTGTTCAGGCCCAGCAAGACCTTTACCCCAAGATGGATTTCCTTTCCTAACAATGCATTTATCAGTTGCTCCAGGCTGCTCGGATGAAAGGCAGCTCTGCTGACTGCCACTAGTGTCCTAGGAAGGAAGTGGGGTGTCCTGCTTTCGCCCTCCCATTTTGCTGAAGCAGGGAAATCTGCTCAAAGGAGTTGGTGCTGGAATCCACACTGCTGGAATCCCAGAATGCTTTCCAGCATCCTAATAAATAAACATGGCTATATTGACACATCTGAGGTGGTCTGTATTATGGAGAAAAGCAGGTGACAGACTCTAAGCTATGCTCTTATCTGGGCCTTACAGTGCCAGGGTTGCAGATGGAGGCAGCTCTTTAAATAAAGGATTTTCACTGTTCCTTGCCAAGCTGCTCTTCCGCTTCTTAGCAAGACTACCCAGGCATAGATATGTGAGTGGAAACACCCCTGAGCAATGCCTTGCCACGTGCAGCAGTCTGGCTCACCCCTACCTCAGTACAGCTCCACATTCAACTTTGCTTGACCTGACTAGCTGACCATTTCATGTGCTCTCTAGAACCACAGTATTTTGTGGGGTAATCAGATGGTAATGCAGTTCCTAGTAGTGTATTTCATGTACATTTCACCAGGGCTCAACAAGTATTATGTTTCATACTCCAATCTATTGTCCTCTCAAAAAGAAAAAAAATCACTCCTGGATAAAGCATCTTTCTTCTAAAAGCCAGTTATAGAACTAGATCCTGAGTATTTACAGTGTTGCACACTCTAATCAGTGTGGGGTAAGGAAGCAGCCCTGGACTGGGGTAGAAGGCAAGGATCAGGCGGGTCCCACATTCAGTCAGCTCAGCAGAGGTTCAGAGAGGTGGACTCACCGCTCCCGCAAACACAGAAGCTCTAAACCAGTAAATGCCTGGGAAAACACTTCGTCAACCCAAAGAGCTCTGACGGTCTTAAACACTTTTTGTAAAGTTCTGAATGCCCTTGCGTTGTTCACACCTTCTAGAAGATGCCACTCTGTTTGACTTTCCATTTCAGCATCTGGGCTTTTGGACCGAGCCATGCACTGTGAGCCCTCCTCAGGGAACCAGGAAGGGAGGCCACTTCAGCTACAGATGAGCGAACCGTTAATTTCCGAGGGGGACAGCCAGGAACTGAGACAGGTAACATGCATTCGTAGTGTCATGTCCTCCCCTGCAGGCAACTCACTTCTCTTTCTTGTCTAAAAACAACTCTCCACTGATTTATGCTTGTCTGTCACCTGCACGGAAATGCTGGGACATCCACCTGATTTGCTCAGCTCCCTATAGCTTGAGGAAGGGCGGTGCCCATTCTGAGTCCTTGCGTTTTGTGGCATGCAGACACACATAGCATTCCTGTGCATACACAGTGGTCTTGGCAGCTGCCTATGTCTGTTGTATGTGTGTGTATGTCTGTACATGTGGGCTCAGATGCACATGTAGGCTGTGTATGTGCACGATGTGTGTTGTGTGTCCAGCTGGGCTCTGTACACGTACATGTATGCATGTGTGGAGTGTGTACTGTGTGCACACGTGTGCAGACCTGTATGTGTGTGCCATCTGTGTGTGCGCTACCTGGGCATGTACAGTTGAGGGCACTTGCTCTCAAGTGCTCAACACAGGTTCTTGCGGAGGCTTGCCACTTTTTGTCCAGGAAGTTGAAATTTAAACAATATTTGATAGAAATACTTGCAACTTATCTTCCTATGTTAATGCTGGACAACACAGTGGCCTTTTCTTTTTCCTTTTTTAATAATTATGTAGCAAATACCTAGACATTATATCATTTCATTCATAAATATTTCAGTATGTAGCTTTAAAAGATAAGAACCGTTTTAAAAAATCAGCACAATACCATACTCACCTTAAAAAAGTAAAAAGTAAATTCCTTGGTATCATCAGACATCAAGCCAGTGCTCACATTTCCCTAGTTACCTCATTTAGGAAAATGTGTTACATGTTTATTCAGATCAGGATCCTCATGAGGCCCGTGTGTTGCATTTAGTGAAGTGCCTTTAATGCATAGCTTTCTTTCCTCTGTCATCTTTTTCCTTTGAAGTTTATTTGATGAAAAAACTAAATTGTTCCTCTGTCAAGATTTTGCAGCTTGTATCTTCCTGACTTGGTTTCCCCAGCTCCCAGCAGGTGGTGAACTGCCTGCTCTCTGCCCTGGTACTCTTGTAGGTCGGTTTGTACCTCTAGAGGCTCCATCAGATTCAGGCTCCATTTTGGAGAGACTGTTTCATTGGTGGCAACCCACACTTAACATCAAGGCATACAAGAGACTGTATGTCTTTTAAACCTGTTTTTAAATAATTTTATTCTGTGTGTCTACATAGGCATAGACTCCTTTAAGCTCAGCCTTTTCCATTTTGGGAAAAAAGTGTTCATCTTTTGCTATGGGATATTTTAAATATACATGATTTGTCACTTTTTGCTTCTGGTCTAACTTTTAATCACTTTAAGTAATGACACAGAGACATGCCACTTTCTAGCTGCAACTAGGAAATTCTGCAGGTTACTAATCACTTCTTTTGATAGGCTTAGTGACTCCAGAACACTGCAGATCTTGTCTGCCTTGGGGCTTGAGAAATCCTCATACTATAAAGGCAAACTTAACCTGTTCTCATGAAAGTGGGTAAGATTGCATATAGGCCTCAGGCTGGTAGGATCTGAGATCCTCCTCTCCCATCCTCCAATGAAGGTGTCTGTGGCTGAGATGAGCTCTTCTATGTCCCACAGTTGTGTTGAGGCTGAAGCAAGAACATGGGTTTTGTAGGACATGGGAAATGTAGGAATTTTATCTGTTAATTCTAGTGGTGGCCATGTAGTTTGAGAGGGCCCTTGCAATTTCAAATAACCAATCGCTAGTACCATGTATATACAACGTGCCCTTCCCCTAAAAGCTGTGATAGAATGGGAGAGGTCAGGATGAATGCACCAACAGCTGTGAGTAGAATAAAATTCCTCAGTGACCACTGAGGTCACCATTCTTTCCCATGAAAGTGTGTTTCTTATGTGGTTGGTCCTGACTGTCATCAACAAGTCTTAGTGAGCCCTGTGCCGTCCATGCTGGGAACAGCAGATGCCATGGTCATGAATCAGGAGGCTGGCTTGGGGGCAGAGGACATGGTGATCCCTGAGCAGTTAGGCTGGGAAGACCCACCCACAGGAGGGGCAGGGCTTTGTGCTAGTTAGCTGCCTCATTCTCCTTCCCTGCAGGGAGAACCTAATTTCATAAGAGATTGTCCTTTTGAGGTAAAACACATGTTTCATATTTAGAGAAGAATTCTGAGCTGTGTAGTTGAAGCTCAAGCATAGGTAGGAATGAGTTAAATTTCTGGGGAAAACGAAAATGCAAGAAAATCTCCCTCCATTCATCTGTGGTTTCTGTTGCAGATGCTATTAAAGTCATTACGTGGAAATGGGTTTTGGTGACTTAAACTGCAGTTGGGGTGCTAGAGAGAGGATTTGCCGTGATTTCCTCAGGGAGCAGCCGTGCTTAGTGCAGTGTGCCAGCTCCCTCTGTGCTGGGCCCCTGGAACGGGCATGTGGGCTGCGGTTAGGCCCCATCTGCTGCGTAGCTGTGGCCGTCCACCATCCGCTGTGGGAGGGCACGTGGTGGAGGAGGCTGGGAGAGGAATCAGAGTCCCTCAGATGGGTTTGGCAGAGTCCCTCAAATCATTTCCAGTGTCTGATGTGCTAACCTTTCCTGCCTCAGAACTCCTGCTCTTTCGTTACTAAGTCTGTGGCTACCATATATTTGATACAACATTTGGAAGTGATAAAACAAAAAGCAGGATGGCTCTGTCCTGAGGACATTGCAGTTTTACATAAAGTTTCTTCATAACTTCTTAATCCGCACTTCTCTGTCTTGTCCTGCGTTTGGTGTTTTTTCATCCCGCCTCCCTCTTTCACCAAGAAGGAATCAGAATGAAAAGCTGACCCAGGTCTGGTCTCATGGTTTATCAGGCTCTGCAACAGCCCTGGCACTGGAAACAGCAATGAAGGAAGACTTGCACTGGATGTTCTCATCATTTCCAATAAAGAGGGATGCACAGAGTGTGGATTCATGGCAAGTTTTTAGGTCATAGTTTTGAACTTTCTGTTTGATTGTATTCTGCATTTAGTCTGCCTACTGTATGTGGTACCTTTATAAACAGTAAATGCAAAACACAAAAATTAAAAACTGAGGTGATTAATTCAGTTCAGTCAGAAAGTTCGTTTACTGGAAAACCTAGCTCGTCAGCTGGCGTGAGGAGAAGAGTTTATTGAAAAGGCAGCCCTGCGGATGCCTGTGCTGGGGAGATGAGTGAGGCCCAGGGCTTTTGTCTCTGTGTTGCTTAGCAGAGCCAAGTTCCACATGTATCTGCACTGGCAATTCACTGGATCTTTCCTGAAATAATTCTAGGCCGGAAAGGATGCTGTGGTTCTCTACTTGCTGTGAAACTATCTTAAGAAATTAATGTCCTTCTTTTCTTTTCTTTTTTTTTTAACAGATACATATATTCATTTTCACATTCTTTTCCATTATGGTTTATTATAAAATAATCTTATTTTCTTTTTTTAGAAATTGTAGAATACATTTCATCTTCAGTAACTCCACCATTCTGGTCTTTTCCCCTGTACTTTGTTCCCAGTTATTTAAATTTGTCCCAATTCATCTGTCTCCCCTCCTACTAGTCAGGGAAAAAAAAAAAAAATCTGTCATTTCTTGCATACCTAATCTATGTAAAAGAATTGTGTTTAGCAAGTGTTCTTCAGCCTAAACTAAATGTCTGAATCAGTGAATTATTTAGCTGTGGCTTCAGTGAGTTATTTGGAGAAGACAACAGATCTGGGTTTCCTTGGATAATTGTCAGGACAAAGTCATGAGATAATGAGCAAGGGGTGATATCCATGATGCTTCTCATCAGTTGTGGCAATGGACTAGACCACACTTCAGGAATGCAGATTCCAGAACTGATACTTCTTAGGAAGGAGGGGATGGCTAAACTGGTGGGCCCTCAAAAGTAGAAAGGCAAGGGCAATGCACTCCAGCTATAGGACCACCGAACAGTGCTGGGACGGTGTGCAGACACCTTTGTTGGAGTGAGCTCTGTGGAGGGGTCTGGGGACAGAGAGCTGGACATGTCCACTCACTTATCAGTACCTTCATTTAGTCTGGGTTTTGTCCTGTAAGCAGTTTGGAATCATTGAAGATTTTTAAGCAAGGAGTCATGAGATAATTTCAGATTTTTACCCATTCTCCTCAGGTTCTCCTGTTGTCCTCTGCTGCCTTCTGAATCTTTCAGACTGTATCATTTCATTAGTTAATTATGGGGCACAGTTAGATGGTTAGTGTTTTTATTTGTGGCTTTGATACCAGCCTGGATATTAGCAATGAGCTAGGCCGTTTATTTAAATATGTGTTACTCTAATTGTGAATTATTAATAAATGTTTCTGACATCATATCCTATGTTACTTCTAAACGTTAAGCCATAAGAAGAGCCTTGGTAACCAGGAAAACATACCTAGTAACTTTTGATGTCCACACACAGTGGACATTTCAATGAGAGGTCATATGTCTTAGGATGAGCCCTGGCCTAGGAACCTGGCATCCTGGCGCTGGTCCCAGCCCCTCCCTGTCAGCTCTGTAGTCCTGGGAAGGCTGGTTTGCTTCCCTGTCCTCAGTCTCCAGCTCTGAAAAGGGCACTGACTTGTAGCGTATTCCAGTATCTACCGTCTACTGTAGAATCCACCGCAATGAAATGAAAGCTGAGTTACAGAAAAATGTCACGCCTTACTTTTAAATATTCGTTCATGGTTTTCCTGTCTGCTCTGTTGGTTAACTAGGTCACTGGTAACGATGAGCATTACTTTGACAGACAGGAGACAGACACACGGTGCCCCCACCGCTAGCCCAGCCCTGCCTGCTGTGGTTTCATGTGCCTCCCACTGCTGCCTTCTGTAATTGCCTGGGACAACCAGCTCTTCTCCACAGCAGCCTTCAGAACTCCCATTATGTTGGATGTGGTCACCACTCTAGCAGAGGCCCATGTTGTCTGTGGCAGTGGTTGTTCGGAGTGGGAGGACTTGTCAAAGCGTGTGGCTGTGTGTCCTCTGCAGTTGACAGAGAAGGCTATGTGGGCACACCGGACCTCCCTCACATAGAGGCCATGGTGTAAACCTGAGCTGCATGGAGGTGGCATCTGCCCTTCAGGTCCAAATACCCATGCAGATGAATCTTGGGGGTGTATTCTGTCCCTTCCACTGCCCCTGGGAACTGTGGACAGGGAGGAAGCTGCCAAATAAGGAACTCTTAAGATATTGTGCCAAGGGCAGGATTCCAGAATGTACCAGCATCTCAGCGAACAAATTCTAGAGCAGCTGCTTGGCTGTGCAGAAGGTAGAATGCCAAGGAGCAAGAAACAGATGCTCAGGCATTTAGACTGGGAGGATGACTTGTTCCCCCTTTGGAACATTTTCCTGTGCTCTTGGTCAGCTTTCAAATGAACCTCAAGTCTTAAAATCAAGTGTTTGATTATATTGTTATTGAGTGCTTGGCTATGGAAGGTTTCATATATTATAACCATGTTTTTATTGTGGTAAAATATATAGAATAAAATCTTGCCATTTTAACTATTTTAAGTGTATAATTTAATATCATTAATTACATTCAAAATATTGTGCAACCATCACCGCTATCTATTTTATTTCCAAAGCTCGTTTATCACCCCAACAGAAACTCTGTTACCATGAAGCAGTAACTCCACATTTTGCCTCCCCCCAGTCCCTGGTAACCTCTAATCTTCTCTCTGTCTCTATGAATTTGCCTATTCTAGGAACCTCCTATAAGTGTAATCCTTTTGCATCTGGCTTTTTTCACTTAGCATAATGTTTTCAAGGCTGATCCATCTTGTAGCATGAATTGGTACTTCTTTCCTTTTTATAGGTGAATAATATTCTGTTGTATGGTTAAAACATACTTGGTTTATCCATTCATCATCGATGGACACTTGGATTATTTCCACCTTTCAGTTCTTTTGGACATATACCTAAGAGTAGAATTGCTTGGTTATAGGATAATTCTATGTTTAACTTTTTGATGAGCTGCCAAATTATCTCCTTAGCAGCTACACCATTTTACACTCTCACCAGCAATGTATGAGGATTCCAGTTTTTCCACATCCCTGCCAACACTTATTTTCTTTTTTTAAAATTTTAAAATTATTCTAACTATCAAATAGAATAGATAAGGAGGTAAGTGTTGGAGGTAAGGGTCCAACTTCATTCTTTTGCATGTGGCTGTCTAGTTGTCCCAGCACCACTTGTTGAACAGACTATCCTTTCTCCATTGAGTAGACTTGGCACCCTTGTCAAAAATCTGTTGATCTGAGGACTCTTTATTCCATTAGTCTATTCTTATGCCAGTACCAAGCTGTTTTTATTACTATAACTTTGGGTAAGATTTTAAATTGGGAAGTGTGAGTTTAATTTCATTCTTCTTTTTCAACTTGTTTTTACTATTCAGGGCCCCTTGCAATTCTATATGAATTTGAGGATTAGCTTTTCCATTTCCGAGTAGGGGGGCTGTTGGAAATTTGATAGGGATTACATTGAATCTGTATATCACTTTGAGGAGTATTGCCCTCTTGCCAATATTGTCTTCCAGTCTAGGAACACAAGATGTCTTTTATTTATTTAGGTAGTCTTTATGCCAGCATGATTTTATAATTTTTAGTCTTTCACCTGCATGGTTCTTTTTTCCTAGGTATTTTATTCTTTTGGATGCTATTATAAATGGGATTATTTTCTTAATTTCTTTTTCTGATTCTTCATTGCTGCTGTATAGAAACACAACTGATTTTTGTGTGTTGCTCTTGTATACCGTAACTTTGCTAAATTTGTTAATTAGTTCTTCTAGTTTTCTTGTGGATTCTTTGGGATATTCTATATATGTAGGGTCATGTCATATGAAAATAGAGATAGTTTTACTTCTTCTTTTCCAGTATGGATACCTTTTATTTCTTTTTCTTGCCTACTTGCTCTGTCTAGGACTTCCAGTGCATAGCAGTACTGTGTGGCAGTGGTGAAAGTAGGCATTCTTGTCTTTTTCTGATCTTAGGGCTTTCAGTCTTTCCCCATTGAGTATCCTATTAGCTGAATTTTTCACAAGTCCCCCCTTTTTTTAAAAAGTGTTTTAAGTTTTTACTTTATTACAGGCTTTTCTATTTCTAATCATTACAAATGTTTTCAACATTTCATTTATCTGCTCCATTGTATTCCATTTATATTTCATTATGATTCCCATCTGTCTATCGTATATTCAAGTTATGTCTACTATTTTCTTTTTTTTTAATTTTTATTTTATACTGGAGCATAGTTGATTAATAATATTGTGTTAGTCTCAGGTGTACAGCAAAGTGATTCAGTTATACATGTACATGTATCTATTCTTTTATAAATTCTTTTCCCATTTAGGTTATTAGAGAATTTTGAGCAGAGTTCCCAGTGCTATATAATAGGGGTTTGTTGGTTATCTATTTTAAATATAGTAGTGTGTACATGTCAATCCCAAACTCCCAGTCTATCCCTCCCTCCCACCCTTCCCCTCTGGTAACTATAAGTTCATTCTCTAAGTGTGTGAGTCTGTTTCTGTTTTGTAAATAAGTTCCTTTTATCATTTTGAGGGGGGGGGTTCTGCATATAAGCGATATCGTATGATATTTGTCTTTGTCTGACTTACTTCACTTAGTATGATAATCTCCAGGTTCATCCATGTTGCTGCAAATGGCATCATTTCATTCTTTGCAATGGCTCAGTAATATTTCATTGTATTATTTCATAGTAATATTTCATTTCATTGTACCACATCTTCTTTATCCATTCCTCTGTCGATGGACATTTAGGTTGCTTCCACATCCTGACTATTGTAAAGAGTTCTGCAATGAATGGTGTGCATGTATCTTTTAAATTATGGTTTTCGCCGGATATATGCCCAGGAGTGAGATTGCTGGATCGTATAGTAGCTCTATTTTTAGTTTTTTAAGGAACCTCCATACTGTTCTCCATAGTGGTTGTAGCAGTTTACGTTCCCACTAACAGTGTAGGAGGGTTCCCTTTTCTCCACACACTCTCCAGCATTATTGTTTGTAGATTTTTTAATGATGGCCATTCTGACCAGTGTGAGGTGATACCTCACTGTAGTTTTGATTTACATTTCTCTAATAATTAGTGATGTTGAGCATCTTTTCATATGCCTCTTGGCCATCTGTGTGTCTTCTTTGGGAAATGTCTACTTAGGTCTTCCGTCGATTTTTGGATTGGGTTGTTGATTTTTTTTGATATTGAGCCATATGAGCTGTTGTTTGTAAATTTTGGAGACTAATTCCTTGTCAGTCACATTGTTTGCAAATATTTTCTCCCATTCTGTGGGTTTTTTTCGTTTTGTCTATGGTTTCCTTTGTTGTGCAAAAACTTTTGAGTTTCACTAGGTCCCATTTGTTTATTTTTTTTTCCCATTATTCTAGGAGACGGCTCAAAAAAGATATTGCTGCAATTTATGTCAAAGAGTGTTCTGCCTATGTTTTCTGAGTTATTTTTGTGTATGGTGTTAAATAATGTTCTAATTTCACATGTAGCTGACCAGTTTTCCCAGCACCATTTACTGAAGAGACTCTCTTCTCTGCATTGTAGAGTCTTGCTTCCTCTGTCATAGATTAATTGACCATAGGTGTGTGGGTTTAGTTCTGGGTTTCCTATCCTGTTCACGCATCAGTCTATATTTCTCTTTTTGTTCCAGTACCATACTGTTTTGATGACTGTAGCTTTGTAGTATAGTCTGAAGTCAGGGGGCCTGATTCCTCCAGCTCCATTTTTCTTTCTCAGGATTGCTTTGGCTATTTGGGGTCTTTTGTGTTTCCATACAAATTGTAAAGTATTTTGTTCTAGTTCTGTGAAAAATGCCGTTGGTAATTTGATAGGGATTGCATTGAATCTGCAGGTTGCCTAGGGTAGTATAGTCATTTTGACAATATTGATTCTTCCAATCCAAGAACATGGTATATCTTTCTGTTTGTATCATCTTTGATTTCTTTCATCAGTGTCGTGTAGTTTTCAGAGTACAGGTCTTTTGTCTCCTTAGGTAGGTTTATTCCTAGGTATTTTATTCTTTTTGATGTGATGATAAATGGGATTGTTTCCTTAATTTCTCTTTCTGATCTTTCATTGTTAGTGTATAGGAATGCGAGAGATTTTCGTGTATTTTGTAACCTGAAACTTTACCAAATTCATTGATGAGCACTAGTAATTTTCTGGTAGCTGTTTAGGATTTGTTATGTATAGTATTATCTCATCTGCAAACAGTGACAGTTTTACTTATTCTTTTCTAATTTGGATTCCTTCTATTTCTTTTTTTTTTTCTTTGTGGTATGCAGGCCTCTCAATGATGTGACCTCTCCTGTTGCGGAGCACAGGCTCCGGACACGCAGGCCCAGCGGCCATGGCTCACGGGCCCAGCCGCTCCGCGGCACGTGGGATCCTCCCGGACCGGGGCACGAACCCACATCCCCTGCATTGGCAGGCGGACTCTCAACCACTGCGCCACCAGGGAAGCCCGATTCCTTCTATTTCTTTTTCTTCTTTGATTGCTGTGGCTAGGACTTCCAAAACTATGTTCAGTAAGAGTGGCGAGAGTGGACATCTTTGTCTTTTTCCTGATCTTAGAGAAAATGCTTTCAGCTTTTCACTGTTGTGTATGATGTTAGCTGTAGGTTTGTCATATATAGCCTCTATTATGTTGAGGTTTGTTCCCTCTATGCCCACTTCCTGGAGAGTTTTATCATGAATGCATGTTGAATTTTGTCAAAAACTTTTTCTGCATCTATTGAGATGATCATATGGTTTTTATTCTTCAATTTGTTGATATGGTGTATCACACTGATTGATTTGAGGCAGTGAAAAATCCTTGCATCCCTGGGATAAATTCCACTTGATCATGGTGTATGATCCTTTTAATGTATTGTTGGATTCAGTTTGCTAGTATTTTGTTGAGGATTTTTGCGTCTATGTTCATCAGTGATATTGGTCTGTAATTTTCTTTTGTGGTATCTTTGTCTGGTTTTGGTATCAGGGTGATGGTGGCCTCATAGAATTAGTTTGGGGATATTCCTTCCTCTGCAGTTTTTTGGAATAGTTTCAGAAGGATAGGTTAGGTGCCTTTTATCATGTTGAAGAAGTTCTCTTCTAGTCCCAGTTTTCTGAATTTTTATCGTGAAAGGGTGTTGGGTTTGTCGTTGCCATTTCTCCATCAATTGAGTTGATTGTGTTTTTCTCCTCTTTGTTCTAATAATGTGGTATATTGCATTAATTGATTTTCTAAGGGTGAACCAACCTTGTATTCTGAGATAAATCCTACTTGGATTCAGTTTGCTAGTATTTTAGTATGTTGTGCTTTTGTTTTCATTTGTCTCAAAGAATTTACTAATTTCCCTCTTTGACCCACTGGTTGTTTGATTTCTACATACTTGTGACTTTTTTAGTTGTCTAGATTTCCAGTTTCATTTCACTGTGAAGGTACTTTCTATTACTTCAATCTTAAGTTTGAGGTTTATTTTGAGGCCTACCATGTGGTCTGTCCTGGAGGATGTTCTGTGTGCACTTGAGAAGAATGTGGGTTCTGCTGATTCGGATGGAGTATTTCGTGTATGTCTGTTGGGTCCAGATGGTCTATAGTGTTGTTCAAGTCTTCTGTTTCCTTACTGATCTTCTATCTGGGTGCCTTATCCATTACCAACATCTTTTTATTAACTTTTAAAAATAGTTAACAAGTATTAGACGGTTTTTGGGTTCAGTCTGGGAAGTTGGTTTTGTGCAGTTTTTAAATGTGAAATTGGACTGTATGCATGAACACAGTGTTGAGTAGGCTGCGTGGCCTTGGGCAGCATATGTCTGTCCATCCCATCTGTGGCATAGGGCTGGGGACTGATTGTTGGAAACATGGTTTCTCGTAGCCAATAAGTACCTTTGCCATGTTAGCCATGTGGCCTTCAGCAGGCTTCACATTTCACTTTTTACACAACAGGGTCCTGCCTTAAGGCTTGCATGGGTTTGAAGTGAGGATGAGGCCTGTACTATATGGAGCAGAATTCTAGCACATATTGAGTTCTAAATAAATGTATCAGTGGGACCCCAACTGTCTTTGACCTAGTCAACTCTGAAGAGCCCCAAACTTAATGCATTTTCTGTCTGTTTCATATTCTGGGAATGTCCCTGCTGAGGCATTTACTTCCGCATGTAAGATGAACCTTCAGTTTATTGAGCATTTCACTTGGTAGGGATTCCATTGTTCTCTTAAAAACGTGGTTCTCATCATGGGAAGCTCTGATAGCAGCTTGGCTCCCAGGACCCCTCTCTAGTCCTGGGAGGTGCTTTCCCTGCCCAGACCTTGAGTTACAGGGGCCATCTTTGCTGTGGGCCATTGGGGCCATTTGTAACTGGAGGCCAGTCAGCAGACTTCAAGTGAGGGCTAATAGATGCCTGAAGACTCAGCTCTGAGTCTTGCTATACAGACACAGCCGTGGTGCCTGAGGCAGGTTTGTGCTCCTCCACCCTCTGCACTGAGAGGGGGTCGTGAGGAAGGGAGCACCGTGGTGGGGGAGCTCCTTAAAAGAGAACCCCGTGCTGCCCCTGTTCATCCACAGAGCATCCTCAGGTCCTCAAGGAATGCAGCACAGAGGACAGGGTGGCACGCGGGGGGTGGTCTGTGAGTGCTGAAAGTGACAGGTTGCAGCTTAGGATATTCTTTACAGCCTCCAGAGCTCTGGCTGAGAGGGAGCCAGTTTTTCCCTCTTCACCTTCTTTACAGCATGTTCTACTCCAACTGGTAGAATTGCAGACAACTTGATTTATCCCAGCTCTACGCTTAAATGGTTGCTAGTTTCTCACTGCAATTAAATTCAGTTTTTCAGTGGGTCAGTTTAATAACAAGATCAAGGCAAACAGTCTAGCTAATTCTAACTCACTTTAGGTGCTTAATATTAATATACTAATGCTCTAACTCCTGCGGTTCTGTCATGAGGTAGAGCAAAACATTTTTTTTCAGACTATAAGTTGAGGCAACAACTAGCATATTGTAGACATTTTAGAAATATTAAGGCCCGTACTTGTATGTACCATGTCCTTACACAGTGAAAGCACAAGCTTGGTTGTTTCAGGACCCCCTTGGGGGCACAGCTTACAGCAGAGCTTGGGGCCTCTGATTCCCAGACTTGCACACCTTGATAGCTGGCATGAGGCACACAGTTAAATACATCTGTTTTGATAAGTGAACCTCCTCTACTGGATGAGCTATTTTTCCATAATTTATTTTCTGTTTTTATAAACAAAATGGAAATGGTTGGAAGGCTAAAATGTCTCCATATCAGCTCTTATATCAACCCAGACGGTGTCTGTGCCACCTTTCTGAGGTCTGTGGTATTGCAGAGATGGAGGTCACTGTAGCATGTGACCAAAGCAGAAGGTCTTCCTCTTCCAGAGAGGACAATAACTTCTTCTCTGCCCTGGGGACCATGCGGTGCCTCCCACTTCCTGCCTGAGTCATCTGGGCTATCCCCCTTGCCGGTTACTGACGCTGTGAGCGAGCCCAGCATCCTGCCTGTGGGGAACCAAGCCTCCTGCTCTGGCTTTGTTGAGCGCCTGTGACCCCTGAGCTGAAGAGCACTGAGTGTTTCTGTGGGTTTTATTTCCAAGATACTGCTCCCAGAGGTATTGGCCTGTATGTTTTTACGTCTTAACTTGTGGTTATGTGCATTATATATTTCTTTGGAGTTAGTTTCTCCTACAACTCAATGTACTATTAATCAGGTAATTTCTGTGTAGGTACAAATGTGGCTGGAAAGATGGCTGGCTGCTGGGTTTATTTATTAGTGGAGCAGAAACTTGGGGAAAAGTCCATTTTGACCCTGGTCTTTGACTCAGAGCCCAGTGAAGTCTCATCTGAGAGGCCAGTTGATATTCCAGAGGCTGGCAACATCATACATTGATGACTAGACAGCTTGTCATCCTGGGCCACAGAAGTAACAACTGTTTTTAAGGTTTGGCCAGACTTCATATTCTCCATTCTTTCCATCCCATGTTATATGGAATGCACACGATGCCATTTAATTACTTCAGTCCCTTTCTTAAAGGAAAAAGACACTGGACCAATATTCCAGCGGTACTAGTAGTTTGAAAGTTTACTCAGTAATTTTCTTTGCAGACTTAGTAGCTGTAAAGATCTCGTTTATATTTTTGTGGTATTAATTAATTTCAAGTGCAGTTTTGGCAGACCAACCAAGGGTCTCAACAGGCTGCATAGAATGGGTGCTATTTTTAAGGCCATCATCTCAGTGAAGCTTTTTCCAAATGAAATTCAACAGGAACCAGCCTTTATTTGGACTGTACACTCAGTAAAATGCTCAACTTTTGTAGGCATGTCAGCAGTTCTTACAAAATAAGTTGTATGTGCCTTTTATTACTGTGCTTATTAAGTGTAGACTCAGGAACGTAGGTGTTCTTGCTTTTGCCACTGTTTCATTTTGGAAAGAGGCAGTTGATTCATTCCCTAGAGAAAGATGGCCATGGAAACGTAGGACACATAAGGTCAGTCACACAAAGTGGCCCTTGGTGGAAGTGCGATCATGTGGTGATGTGGTCCTGTGCTACCTGGCACAGTAGCCACTGGCTACTGAGCACTTAAAAAGCAGTTGGTCCGTGACTTCCCTGGTGGCACAGTGGTTAAGAATCTGCCTGCTCATGCAGGGGACACAGGTTCGAGCCCTGGTCCGGGAGGATCCCACATGCTGCAGAGCACCACAACTACTGAGCCTGTACTCTAGAGCCCGTGAGCCACAACTACTGAGCCTGCCTGCCACAACTACTGAAGCCTGCGCACCTAGAACCTGTGCTCTGCAACGAGAGAAGCGACCACAGTGAGAAGCCCGCACACCACAATGAAGAGTAGTCCCCACTTGCCACAACTAGAGAAAGCCCGTGTGCAGCGTTGAAGACCCAACACAGCCAAAAATAAATAAATAAATAAAATAAATTGATTTAAAAAAAGCAGCTGGTCCAAGTTCATACTAACTTGCTAGGACTTCATATAAAAAAAGAATATAAAATATCTCATTAATAATTGTTTATATTGACTTCATGTTGAAATGATAATGTTTTGGGTTGATGGGTTTAAATAAAATATATTATTAAAATTAATTATACTATTTACTTTTTATTAGAAAATTTGAAATTACAGGTATGGCTCTCCCCTAACTGGACATCTTGCCACAGTTGCTCAGGGCTCTAAGAGCTGGCACAGGTTCTGGGGTGTGTGAATGGACTGCCTATTCCTGGTGGGAGCCCTTTTGCCATTTTTTAAGGGTCTTAGGCAATTTCTTTCAGTGTCTCAGTGATGTGACCTCTGAGTCATGGCCATGACATCTATTGTCCACGCAACAGTCATGTCAGGGCTGCTCTGGGAGCTGGACCCCAAGAGCTTGAGCAAGTCACCCACCCTTCTCAACCTCATCTGTGAAACAGAGTTAGATCGAGGATCAACAGGGAATAGTTAGGGCACATTGCAGGGGTCTCATAACTCCTATCCTTATTTAGGATAACTGGAGGATGAGGAAACAGAAAACAAAACCATGTATATATATATATATATATATATATATATATATATATATACTTTAATCGCCAGTTTTTCTTTTCTCTGAAAGTGTACGGATGTTGGGATGAGAAAGCAAGATGAGAAGGCCACACAATATTATCAGCAGTGCTTATCTGACAGGCAGTAATTTGCATTTGAATTTTGGAGGAATTTTATTTTCTCAGTTCTAAGTTCTGTTCCCTGGTTTTCTATGTGCACTGTAATTATCGGAACAGAACAGGACAGTTGACTGTCTGCGTGCACTAAAGGGAGTACATGGCTGCCTTGCTGAAAGCCCATCTCCTGCCATCAGTGCACGTGCAAACACTGATTGTTTACAGTTCAGAATCTGGTGGTCCTGAAAGACAGTTCAATTGAAAATAAACTTGACCACATTTTGATATGATTGACAAGGATGTAGAGGTAGCAAAGAGAGCCGCAAGGTCTGTGCGGGCTGATCACTCAGCATAGGATAGAGATTTGACACCCTCCTCGAGGGTGTCAAATCGGATGCAGGTGTGTGACAAAGGGGACATTTTATGCAAGTTCCTGGTAGAACGGCCTTATTATCGCACTAAAATGGAGGTAATGAGGAAGGAATAGTTGACCAGAGAGAACAGCATGGAAGGACCTGCCTAACATAGTGATGAGTGGTGACTTTTTTATTATGCTCTCTGGGCCTCAGCCATATGAGATCATAGAAATGAGAGATGGAAAAGACCTCCTGTATTAGGTCATCCAGCCCATCCCCTCCAGAGCTGACTGACCCCACAGTGTACTTTCCAGAGCTCCGTCCAGTTTTTCAAGTGACTCAACTGATGGAGTTTCCACCAGCTCCCAGAAGGTGCAGAAAGGTGGTGTCTGAGACAGCTAACTTGGATCTGGATTTATTCTTTCTCATGACGAAGATCCCAGCGATGATGCTTTGTTCAAAGAGAGATGTGGGGGTGAATCCCACCTCTGTCACTAGCTTGCGGATGACTGCGGATGACCCCAGCTCACCTCATCTCCACATCCCCCTCCAAAAGTGGGGGTGCTTTGCTGGGCTCCTTCAGTCTGAGTGTTCTAAGACTTGGCGGCGGCACCTTACATAGCACTTTATGGTTTTCACAGCTTGTTCACATTTGTGATCTCATTTGAGCCTCACCGTTCTTAGGGCAGGAGTTGATCTTATTATTCTCCTGGCCATCTCCCTGCCCTTATTGTTTCTTGTTAATCAGATGAAGCAGTTCTTCCAGGCAGTGGGTGCTGGCCAGGTGGTCAGGCATTCCTTTTGATTCTAAGCACAGAGCTGCTTCCATTTGACCTCACGGGTACTATTATGCCTTCTGAGACACCACACGGGTACAGTTTACTCTCCTTGAGGTGTGGCCTCCTTTCCCGGCAGTAGCACTGCTCAGGATTGTCCCAGGCCACCTGTGGAACCTAGAGCTTTCTTGCCTGTGTCACCTGGTGGGACCTCTGGGAGCAGGGGGCAGGATTTCAGTGTGGAGTGTGATATATTATCAATAGATTGCACTTGGGGTCCTCTGAGGTGGTCACCCAGGCTGTTCACTAGTAACATCCATCCCTGTGTGATAAAGGACTTTGAATGGATCTGTAGGCAGGTTCATCCACTGGGAGTTAGTAAGCAGGGCACCAAGGGCTCATCTTAATAATTCAGATTCTGCAGTTCCTTTTTCTTGACCTAACCAATGATCTGAAACTTTCCCTAAAAGAAAAGAGGTATTAACATTTATTGCAAGTAGTTGGTCATTAAGATTTCTCTTAAAATCATTACTTTTTGTTTTGGCTTGGGGATATTAAATTTTTAAACCAAGGTTCAGTAAGTATGTAATTAAAGTGCATTTCACAATGCAACTAGTCCCAATAGAATTGTAATACAGTGCTGCTCTTAACTAGTTTATGAAACTGTATGAAGTATGACATGAGTCACAGAAATGGGGACGAGGAGCTGCCATCCAGCCTGGTCGGCTCCCTTGGTCTAGCCATGCTGGAGCGCCCTCCACGCTGTGGGCGCCATCCTCCCCTGTGGCATCACTGTGTGTTTATGGCATTTCTGAGTGTCCTCCACGTGTCTGCGCCCACAGATATCCTTTTTGCCTCTCCACAGAACCCTGCCGTCTCCCAGTTTTTCTCAGTAGGCCCACGGGGTTATGTTGTGTAACTGCTTCATCACCTTGGGTTATTTGTGCTGTGTTTTGTTCTGCCTTTTGTATTTGTATGTGAAATATTTCAAACATGTAGACAAAAAAGTGTTTTGCCTTTCTTCTTAAATTTTGTTTTTCCAGCTTCAGTCTGCAGTTAGGCACTTGGATGCAGAAAGGTAATGAAAACAATGATTGGGTGAGAGCTGGAACTCAGATCTGAGTTGTAGGATCCAGATCCCTGGTTCTGCCCTGTGCTGCTACTGTTTGCAGGAATTCCACGTGGATGTGGTAACATTCCCAGCAAGGCTGTCAGGGTTGGTGAAACAGCAAACCGTGGGTTGGAAACAGCAGTGCCGCAGGGGTGCATCTCCTGGGGCTGTGTGGTCAGTCTCCTTGCTTATGGCTTGGAGCAGGGCCAGAGAGCAAATACATCATCTTCCAACAGCTCTACCTCGCTGAAGGTCAGTGCCAGAAAGTGGCAGAACTGAGACCCAAACCCAGGGTCAGAGCTGCAAGCTCTGGCTCTGCTCAGAGTGTTCATCATTCCCATTGACTTACAAATTTTCTGTAATTTTCTTGTAATTTTACAAGTACTGTAAAAATAACAGAAAGAAATATTGTCTGTTTTTGAGAGTATAAGAAAAGGCACCCCTCCTATCATTTGTACTTCCCTTGCAGATCCTGAGGAAACTAAAAGATCTCGCGTTGGATGCCGAATCAGAGCTGGAGAGACAGGATGAGGCCTTGGATGGCATCACTGCAGCTGTGGACCGGACAACCTTAACCATTGACAAGCATAATCGACGAGTGAAAAAACTGACCTAGAAGGACAAGAAAGCATAGAGGTGACTGCTTTTGTTGAGAATCACTTCTCTGAGTACGTTGTTCTCAACTCCTGCATGCTTCCTTTGAGATGAAGACCCCAGGAAGTCATTCCAAGCGCCCTGCCCCAGGAGGTGCACAGCTGCCTCAGGGTGAAGGGCTGCTTTTGACAGCTGTGAGCAGCTTAGCTTGGGGTGATTGTGGCTTCCACCAAGGGATTCCCTTGCAGGGAGCTGAAAGTGCAGCTGAAGGAGAGGAGTTCTGCCTGCAAATACAGCGAGCCACTTCCTCCCAAGGCCCTCTCGGGCTGCTTGTGGAGTCAGGAGCACACACGCATTCAAACATGGGCTGAGCCCTATTGAGGTGGCCACGACAGCAAGGTGGCTCTTCATTCTGAGGGTGGGCTGCACCCAGCACTCAGGGACCACTTTGCTTGGCCACAATCCCAGGTCTCCAGTGGCACAACTAGCTGCATTTTCATCCTTTTTCCACTCTTGATAAGCATAAAAAGGTTGGTTTAAGTCTCTGTGAAAGAAATCTACTTATTTCTAACCCTCTGCCTATCTGAACACTCTAGGCATATCCTATGTCAGCAAAATCTCTTCTCCAGGATCACATTCAGGTCTGAGCCTGCCTCTCCTACATGGGCTGCTCAGCACAGACCCCACTGCCTTCACTTTGTTCCATTTTTCTTTGGTGAACAGGTCAGTTTCTTTTTGGTTGTATTATAATTTCTAACCAAAGCTGAGTCTAGTATACCTCAAGGTCATCCTATAAGCACCTGAAATATTTTCACTGCTCAGTTTTTAGTCAAACATGAAAATAGTACATACTGCACCTATTTTAAAAAGTGTTAATTTTTGCTTTTTTGCCCCATTTCTACCCAGAAACAAAAGAGAAATGCTAGCTTTAGAATATTTTTTGAAGCTATGCATTGATGCTGCTTTTTGCTTGGTTTTGGGTATCTTAGTGTGTCCCTGGGAGAGCCCCTCATGGGGAGACAAGAGGAAAGTAGAGAAGTGGGTGACCTCCCCCGATTCTCACAACAAGCCACCTCCAGACTGCTTTGAAATAGCATCCCAAAGAACCTTGCACAGAGGCTCATTTAGACCTTGTAGAGATGTTACTTTGAAGCGCGTTTCCTACAGCCCTCCTGGGATGGCGCTCGCAAGCCCTGTGCTGCCCTGCTGCACCACTCCACGTGCATACTAAGTCCTGGATCGTTTTAAGAATTAATTCACAGATGCAGTGTAAGTTTTCTGGGGCTGCCCCAACAAAGTACCACGAACAGGAGGCTTACAACAATAGGAATGTACTTCCGGAGGCCAGAAGTCCAGGATCGAGGTGTAGGCAGGCTGTGCTCCTTCTGGAGGCTCTAGGAGAGGATCATTCCTGCCACTTCTAGTTGCTGGTACCTCCATGTATCCCTGAGCTTATGGCCACATCACCCCAATCTCTGCCTCCATCGTCATGTGGCCATCTTCCTGTGTTTCTGTGTCTCAAATCTCCCTCTCCTCTCTCTTACAAGGATCCATCCTAATCCAAGGTCATCTTATCTTGAGATCCTTACCTTGATGACATCTACAGAGACCCCATTTCCAGATAAGGTCACATTCAGAGGTTCCCAGTGAGTATGAATTTTGGGTCACCTAGGGATGCCCAGCCTTGTCATAGCTGACCCATTCCAAAAAGACATGGAAAGTAGCACTTTTAGAAAGTAATGTTCATAGGAGTCTTTCAGTTCTTTCCTGTTTTGCAATTTGGTATATTATATTCCTAGTCTCTGTTTGTCTTACTTGGTTAGTACTTACCAACTTCCAAAATGACAGGTGGACCTGTTCTGTCAAGGTTTCTCACGCTAATGCAGCATGTGAGCAGTTTGCTCTTGACCTTTCCTGGCACATCAAGTGATGGAGCTCTTGGAGCTCATGGTCATTCCAGGGGGTCTGAGCCCCATGCAGCCCCTTCTAGTGCTTGATGACAAGGAGGTCGGGGAGGACATGGCAGGTGTGAAGATGTGTCAGCAAGGACAGTTATTGAGAGCTCATGCCTAGAGGCAGCGGCAGCTGGATCACATCCCTAGGGAACTTGGAGGAATGCTGGAGGAAAGGCAGCTCGTGCCCTGGGCACAGGGCAAGTGCAGGTGTGCAGGCTGCGCCCAAATACTGTAGCTTCTCACAGCAGCCCATGAAGAGTGAGTTCCCCTGAGGTGGAGTATGTGGTTCTCACCGTGGCCACACACTGGGCTCATGCCAGGAACTCAGAAGATACAAACACACACGCACACACGCGTGCACTGACCCCAGACCCCTCAGTCAGAATCTCTGAGGGTATATACATTACCCAGATGTTTCTAATGAGCAGAAGGGGAAGATCCACAGGCCAGGTGACTTACTGCCACTAGACCTGCTCTCTCTCTACATCTAGCTCTAGAGAGCCCTGAACAGCTGAAATGAAAACGAATCTGTCCCACTCATGATGCTCTTCTTAATCCAGGTGGGCACTGCTCAGGAGTTCCCAGTGCAGCCTCCAGCAGCCAGCCAGCCTCTGCTTGTCCTGAAAACAGATACCACCCAGCACTCATGTGGCATCAGGGCTGTACACACCTCAGCTGCTAACAGGCCTCTGGAAAGCAGGGGGCCAGGGCTCTTGGTGATCCCTCGCCAGGAGCAAGCCCTGAGCTCTCTGGGCCTCACGCTCTCCTAATCCATCACCTGGGGATGCATAAAGCCCAGACACTCTGGGCATGAAGGTGTGTGGTACAGAAGACATTGTACTGCTAGAGGATTATTCTCTGGGCCTTTTCTCTCCCATGAATAGTTAAATTGATAGAGACTATGGTCTGTTTATGTGGAGACTTAGAGTGTAAAAAAAAAAAAGGCCATCAAGGGCCATTTTATGCTATTTTTTTTAACCTTGGCCCTAGAGTTAACTTTTTTAACCTTAAACCCTTCCAGTAGCAGAAAATCCATGTGCCAAACTGTTAGTCACCAAGGCTGAAACAAAATTGCCAGGAACCGTATAACACCAGGCATTGATTCCCACGGCACACTGATTCCCCACCCCAGGTGCACTAATTCCACCTCCCATTGCTCCCTCAACTTATGGTGCACTGACTCTGCCTCCACACTTCAGACATGGGAAGGACACGAGGGGGAACAGATATTTTGATGCTCCTAGAAGCAGTACCAGGGGAAGGAGATGAGCAGGTAGGCTGGTGATCTCTCCTGCCATCCTCAGGCAGCCCAGGTGGTAAGTGCCGTGATGGTTAGAACCAAGTGGATCCCATCAGGTGAGTAGACCCTCTGGAGAGTGGCAGGAAGGGCACACTGAGCCTGTTGGCATCATCATCGCTGGTGTTTGGATCAGGACCTATTGTGTCTCCTGTTTTGTTTTTTACTTTCCTGATGTGGAGTATGTCCTCTAACATTGACATTAGGTTTATGTGTGGGGTCAGGCTCACCCACATGAGTACCAAACTCTATTTGCCGCTGTTTAGCCTGTGACTGAGGGAATTATGAGGGGATTATGTTAGTTTGTTGTCACCCCATAAGGTGTTTGTACTTCCTAAAACATGTAACACTTTGAGCTCAGTTTTACACTCTGTAGAGGTGGGCAGAATACAAGACCCACGTCTGATGCAGCTGTGAGAGCAATATTGAGCTGAAATGAAACTGCTTTGACATTTCATCAAAAATGGCTGATCCTTTTGTTTGTTTTGTTTCTATATAAGGGTCAGGTAGAAAATATTTCATCTTTCAAGCCATATGGTGTCTGTTGTGAACAAATGGCCATGCTATGTTCCAGTAAAACTACCTGTGAGATTAGAATTTCATGTATGTCATGTGTCCTGAAATGTTATTCTTGTTTTGATTTTCTTCGTTCAACCATTTGAAAATTCAGACATGTCCTTAGCTTGCAGACCATAGGAGAACAGACTGCAGGGCTTTGTAGTCACCTGCCCAGGTGGGTGTGTTCCTTTTGAGGTTTCACATAAAGTTGTCCAGCATTGTCTGTCCTGGAGGGCAACTTACTTCCCTCCTCAGCCCCAAACTCAAGCATGGCCTGAGCTCTTCACATGCCACTGCTGCTGGTGGCCAAAGCTGAGCCTAGGGTTGCGGCTGGGAGGGTTCTGGGTATTTTTGCCATAAAAAATAAAAAGGGCATAATGAAAAAGACAAAAATGGCATAATGAAACATGAAAAATTAATGACAAAATCTTTAAAAGATTTTATTATGGGAAAATGAAAATACTAAAAATATTTTAATACAATTAAAATGTGTGTAGATTCATGGTTATAGTTGTATTTGGGTATAACTTAGAGGAAGTGATGATACTTCCTTTCTCAAAGTCAGTCATTAGGGATTCAGGATCTAATGTCAGTTGTAAGTTCTTTACGATATAAAAAAATCTGTTGTCTCTTCAGGTTTTTCTGGAAGTAAAATAACAGATGAAGGATGCTATTTCTTATCAATATATTTCTTGTGTATAACTGGTAGTACATATCTGGACTACATTTAAATGTTCCATCACATGTCCAGTTCTTATATTTAACCAAATCATCTAGCAAGATCTGTGCCAAATGCCAAAATTCTGGTTACATCATGTACTCCGCTATCAAATAGCAAAAACGTTTCACCATTTTCAAGAAACTTATGCTCATCAGGAATCATGTAACCATTTATTTTTGTGAGGGATAGGAGGTCCTAGATTCTTCTTTTCCCTCCAACTTCTAATATTGCATAAGTTTGGTAAAGAAAGCAGAGAACAAGCTGCCATATCTAAATTAGCTAAAGAATCGATAATTAATGCCCTCAAAGACTGTTGTGAATTAGTTACTTTATCTTTTATGGCACAGTTGCCGTACAGCCAATTAGTTGTGTGACCGAAATGCTTGCAGCAAAGATGCTTACAGCAAACATACCGGTCATAGGCTGGGAGACCCCTACCACCTTGTTTCTTGACTGTGCTCAGCTGTTCAGAGCCTCAAAGCCTGCACTGATGGCACAAAGTCAGTCCTGTTCCTTTTAAAGGCAGAAACAGGAAATTGTAGAGAGAGGGGAGTGAGATGGGAAATGGCAGGTACTGGTTTCCACAAGTGATCTTCTCTGGAGGCCCCAAATCAGCACACACACAAATTTTAGGAGAGAGGAAAAAACAAAAGTCAATCCTTGAGGGCTTCCCTGGTGGCGGAGTGGTTGAGAGTCCGCCTGCCGATGCAGGGGACACGGGTTCGTGCCCCGGTCTGGGAAGATCCCACATGCCGCGGAGCAGCTAGGCCTGTGAGCCATGGCTGCTGAGCCTGCGTGTCCGGAGCCTGTGCTCTGCAATGGGAGAGGCCACAACAGTGAGAGGCCCGCGTACCGCAAAAAAAAAATAAAAAGTAAAAAAGTCAATCCTTGAGACATTTTCAAATAACACAGGGAACTCAACTATATGCAGTCAGTTGGGGTGGGGGCTTTGGTTTTGGGTTTGATGAAATGGCCTCTTGGAGACACTTGTATTGATTGGGGCCTCAACCCTGGCATGAGACTACACGACAAGCAGGTGCCTCCAAGGCCCCACTGGTCTCACCTGTGAGGAGCCCTCTCCCCTTTCACTGATCCCAGTTTAATTATTAGCTATGGGTTTGAATAAAACTTGAAACACTTGCAAGTTGTAATCAGTTTTCACATTTGCAACTGATTTCCACAGCCACATAATATCTCAAGCTTTTGGCACCCATCTGGAAACTAAGAACAGCAGTGGGTTTGCTCAGGAGGTAATTTTCCCTGATTCATTTTGAAAGTGAAAAGTCACAGGGTTGGTCCTTCAGCTAGGGTGGTCCTGCTTCCCAAAAGGACTGCTCAGTCTCATCCCTCAGCTTCCTCAGTGAGAAGTAGACTGGCATGGGCAGAGTGGGGAAGGCATAGATTCAGAGACAGCAGGAGCTGCTCGCCAGCCCAGGAGAGCCATTCAGGGGACACATGCAGTGTCCAGGTGAGGAGACCCAGGCTGCAGGGGTGGGGAGCTATGAGCAGGACCATGGCCAAGGCTGTGTTCTGTGGGCCTGACTCATGTCCTGGGCTCTCGCTGGTTAGGCAACCAAGTCCAGGCCATCCCATCATGAGTGGCTACTGTCCTGGGGGGCACTGGTGCCGCACTAACTGTCCACCATGTTCTCCCACCAGGTCTGAAGCAGCACTTGTTCCTCAGAGCCCTCTGGATTTTACTCTTATCACCTATCACAACCTCTGACCCTTTGTCTCACCCTGGGGAGGCAAGTGTGAGCTAGGGAATGGGCAACTCACTTCCCCCATCTATCCCTTCTGGAAGTCGGAGGGTTAGGGAGATCTAGGGCATGTTTCCTAGAATGAGTAAAGGGCAGGGTGCAGAAACCCAGCTGTACATGAAGGAGGGTCAGGGCCTCACAGGTGTCCCAGGATGCCTCTTTCTCCACACTCTTAGGCTGCTTCCACCCATCAGCAGTGGCTGTTCTGTTCCCACGCCTGGCCCATGGAGCTGGTGCTGAGAGATTAATGAGGCTGGCCGTTTTTTAGAGGCTCAGGGCAGATGCCTTGGAAAGGGGTGGGAGGTGGGGTGCAGCCATTGGGCTCCCACACCATGGAAGGTGAGGAAAAGCAGAGAATGCACAGCCTTGTGAAGTCCCTTGGGTGTAGTTGTTTGGACCTTGCGCTGCATTTTCCAATGGAAATGACGCTCTAGAGGGCAGTCTGTTTCCTAATGTGATGGCAGCATTGAGATGCACAGCATGGGAATGAAGATGATAGGGATGGGTCAGAGGGCAAGGCCAGGGATCCCATTCCCAAGTGCCCAGTAAGTGGGTCATCTGTGAATCAAACACTCAAGTCTGCTCATGTGTGCTTGCCTTGCTCTGAGTGCTTACCTTGCTCTGAGTGCTTACAGAAGCTCCCCAGAGGGGACCTCTGTTTACCTTTCTTATGGGCAAGGAAACAAACACCTAACTCCGACCCAGGGTCTGCACTCAAGCCTCTGGGGGCTGCTGAGATCCTGACTGCCCAACAGGAGCAAACCCACAGGAAGGACTGTGGGGAGAAGGGAAAGTGTCCCAGGTCGTGGGTGTGGTCTGGATGAGCCAGGGTTACTTACAGATCCAAACCCACCCATTTATGCCCCATCTCATAGAAAACTGGTTTCTTTTCGGAAGCAGTAGCTGCCTGCTAAACTTCCAGACCACCTTTCTTACCAATTGGCTTGTTCATGTAGGACATTGCCTTGGTGCAGGAGGGTCACAGAGAGGGGTTGAAGCAGTAGCTGGGGAGGCGGTGAGATGCCCTCTGGGACACTCACTGTCCTGATCCCTCCAGCTTAACCCCAAATCAGGAGGTGCCTGAACCTGGAGCCTCACTCACTCTGTGTGCTTGCTGGAGTGTGCGGTCATGAGGAAAGACACCATTGCATCTTGTTCAAGCCCACTCTGACCTCTGGGTCCTATGAAGTAAGCACTCTGCCCTCTTGGCATCATAAGCTAGCCTGAGGCTGCTCACAGCTCCACCCACTCTTGCTTGCTTAGCTCTCCCTTGTCACACTGCCCAGCACAGGAACATCATCATGGGTGGGGTCTCCCTGTTACTCTGCCTTCAGGGTCCACAGACCTCAGCATGGGTGGGTTCTCCCCATCACCCAGCCCTTCACTCTTACCAGACCTTACAGCATGGAGTAGGGTCTCCCCCTCACCTGGCCTGGCTGCAAACTGTACAAAAGAGCAGATGGAGGTGTATGATCTTCCTGGGGCTGCTATAACAAAATACCACGAACTGGGTGTCTTGAAACACCAGAATTTAAGCTCTCACAATTCTGGAGGTCAGAATTCTGAAATCAAGGTGTCGGCAGGGCCCTGCTCTCCTCAGAGGCTCTAGGGGAGAATTCTTTCGCCTTTCCACCTTCTGAGGCTACGTCTCTCCATTTCCACTGCATCTTCGCATTGCCTCTTCCTCTTCTGTGTGTCTGTCTCAAAATTCCCACTGCCTCTTTCCTATAAGGACACTTGTCAGTGGATTTAGCATCCACCAGGCAATCCCGCATGATCTGCTCATCTTAAGATTCTTAACCTAACTGCATATGTAGAGACACATTTTCCAAGTAGGTCATATTTACAGGTTCCTGGAATTAGGATTGGACATATCTTTTGAGGGCAACAGTTCAGCCTATTATAGTCTGCCTGCTGTTCCTCCTAAATTCACATTCATCCCGCATACAAAATACATTCACTCCATCCCAACATCTCCAAGAGTCTCAACCCATTATATAACAGCTCTTCATCCAAAATCTCATCTAAATATCATCAGCTCTGATCTCATCATCTGAATCATCTAAATCCAGTATTGGTGAGACTCTTGGTATGGTCCATCTGGGGCAAAATTCCTCTCCATCTCTGATCTGTGAAACCAGAAAACAAATTATCTGCTTCCAAAATACAGTGGTGGGACAAGCATGTGATACATGACAGACTGTTCCTACTCCAAAAGGTTGGGGGAGGAGAGGGGGAGTGGAAGTTAGGAAGGGTCACCAGAGTTGCTTGTTTCCTGTCTGGCATGTGAGGAGCTGGGAAGTCGCTACTCCATCCTAACAACAATTTAAAAACTGAACAGACAGAAAATGAACAACCCTTCTTGGATCCATTAAAGAAGTGAGTTCACAGGGCAAACTTCCTAACTCATTCTAGGAGGCCAGCATTTCCTTAATACAAAACCAGACAAAGGCATTACAAGAAAACTACAGACCAATATTTCTCATGACCATAGATGCAAAAACCCTCAACAAAATATTAGCAAACCAAATCAACAATGCATAAAATGATTACACACAATGACCAAGTGGGATTTATCCCATGTTTGCAAGGCTAGTTTAACATTCAAAAAACAATCAATATAGTCCATCACATCAACAGACTAAAGAATGAAAATCACATGATCATATCAATAGATATAGAAAAAGCATATGATAAAATCCAAAATTCATGATAAAAACAGCAAACTAGGAACAGAGGGGAGATTTCTCAACTTCATAAGGAACATCTACAAAAAAATCTACAGCAAATATCATAATGGTGAAAAACTAGACGTTTTCCTGCTAGAATCAGGAACAAGACAAAGGTGTTCCTTCTCACCCTTTTCAACATTGTACTGAAAGCTAATGCAATAAGATAAGAAAAAGAAAAGTATACTGATTGGGAAGGAAAAAATAAAACTTTATGCTTGCAGAGAATATGATTGTCTATGTAGAAAATCTGATAGAATTGACCAAAAAAACCCAAACAATCTGCTGGAACTAATAAACCGTTATAGCAAATTTGCAGGATACAATGTTAATATACAAAAGTCACTTTCCTATATACTGTTGATGAACATGTGTAATTTGAAATTAAAAACAATGTCATTTGCATTAGCACCCCTCCAAATGAAATACTTAGGTAGAAATCTAAAAAAATATGTACAAGATCTCTATGAGAAAAACTACAAAATACTAATGAAAGAAATCAAAGAAGAGCTAAATAGATATTCTATGTTCATGGATAGGAAGACTCAATATTGTCAAGATGTCAGTATTTCCCAACTAGATCTATAAATTCAATGCAATTCCAATCAAAATCCCAGTAAATCATTGCGTGGATGTCAACAAACTGATTCTAAAGTTTATCTGGAGAGGCAAAAGACTCAGAATAGGTGACTTAATATTCAATGAGAAGAACAGAGTCAGAGCATAACCTGACTTCAAGACTACTATAATGCTGTAGTAATCAAGACAGTGTGGTATTGGTGAAAAAATAGACAAATAAGTGAAACAGAATAGACAGCCCAGAAGTAGACTCACATGCATATAGTCAATGGATCTTTGATAAAAGGGCAAAGGCAATACAATGGAGCAAATATAGTCTTTTCAACAAATGGTGCTGGAACAACTGGACATCCACATGCAAAAATAAAAAATATGAATCTAGGCACATACCTTACATCCTTCACAAAAATTAACTCAAAATGGATCATAGGCCTAAATGTAAAACATGAAACTATACCTAGAAGATAACATAGGAGAAAACCTAGATGACCTTGGGTATAGTGTTGCCTTTTAGATACAACACCAAAGTCATGATCCATGGAAGAAATAACTGATAAGTTGGACTTCATTAAGATTTAAATTGTCTGCTCTGTGAAAGATACTGTCAAGAGAATGACAAGTCAAGCCACAGAATGGGAGAAAATATTTGCAAAAGACATACCTGATAAGGACTGTTATCCAAAGGACTGAATGAACAAACTGCGGAGCATCTAGACAATGGAATGTTAGCACTAAAAAGAAATGAGCTATCAAGTCATGAAAAGACATGGAAGACCCTTAAATGTGTATTACTAAGTGAAAGAAAACAATATGAGAAGGCTACATACTATACGATTCCAACAATATGATGTTCTGGAAAAGTCAAGACCGTGGAGACAGTAAGAAGACCAATGGTTTCCAGGGATTTCAGGGAGAAAGGGATGGATAGGCAGAGCACAGAGGGTTTTTAGGGCAGTGAAACTACTCTGTGTGATACAAACATAATAATGGTTATATTTGTCAAAACCCATAGAATATAACACCAAGAGTGAACCCTAATGTAAACTATGGACTTTGGGTGGTAATGATGTGTCAGTGTAAGCTTATCGATTATAACATATGTACCCCTCTGTTGTGGGATTTTGGTAGTGGGAGACACTCTGTGTATGTAGGGACAGGGAGTACCATCTCTATACCTTGCACTCAATTTTGCTGCATAAATCTGCTCTAAGAAAGAAAGACTACTTAAAAAAAAAAAAAAACAGGGAAAGGAGGGAAGGAGAGAGGGAGGTAAAGGAAGGAATGAAAGCAGTCTCCAGTCCCAAGCAATACTAAAATCCAGCAAAGTCCTTTCAGTTTCAAGACCTGAGAATAATCCTCTGTGATTCAAGGCTTCGCCCTCTGGGCCCAACTCCACTCTTGGAGTCGTTCTTCCTTTTTCTTGAAGGATAGAACATGTCAACAGCTCAGTAGTCCTATCAGCCTGTTTGCTGCCTGTAGAATTTCAGAAGTCCAACAGCCCTTTTTTCGCTCCATCCCTTTCAGTTTAAGCTGTCAGTGTTTCTGCTGATTAACATTCTCAAAAAACTTGTGGGTTGCCTGTGTTTGTCATGGGGATCCACACCATAGACAAGAAGATCCTCCATAGATCCTTCCTGGGTAACACCATCTCTATTCCTGGCTTCTGCTGAGATGGTTGAGTGCATCCATGAGGTCACACCCTTAATCTCTTCAGCCACACTGTTGGCTTTCTCACCAGTGCACACTTTCCCAACCATGAATCTCCTAATTTTAGCCTCTTTTGCTATCTGAACAGGCTGAGAATTTCCCAGATCATCAGGTGCTCATCATTTCTGTTAGTTCCTTCCTCAATTTATCTCTTCCCTCTCAAATGTTACTGTAAACAGCCAGGAGGTACCAGGCTACACCTTCAAAACTTTGCTTAGAAATCTATCTCTTCATGTTCATTTACAAGTTATGCTTTCCACCCAACAGTAGAATACAGTTCAGCTGAGTTCTCTGCCACTTTATAATAAGTTTCCTCCAGTTTCCAATAACATGTTACTCATTTCCTTCTGAGCACTCACTGGCAGAGTTTTTAACATCCATATTTCTACTAATAGTCTATTCAAGTTAGTTTAGGCTTTTTCTATCACGTGTCTCAAAACTTTTCAAGGCATTACCTAATTCTAAAGCCACTTCCTTATTTTTAGGTATTTGTTGCAGTGGCACCCCACTCCTGGGTAATAGAATCTGTATTTGTTTCCCGGGACCATAACAAAGTACTACGAACTGGGTGGCTTGAAACAACAGAAAGTTACTCTCATAGCTTCAGAGGCCAGAATTCTGAAATCAGGGTGTTGGCTGGGCTGCGTCCTCATCTGGGCTCATCTGGGGCTCCAAGCTCATCCAGGTTGTTGGCAGAATTCAGCTCCTTGCAGCAGTGAGACTGAGGTCCTCATTTCCTTTCTGGCTGTCAGCTGGGCCACTCTGAGCCCTTGGAGGTCACCCATGTTCCTTGCCACATGGCCCCTCCATCTTCACACTAGCAGCAGAGGCCAAATCCCTCTCATGCTGTGAGCCTAGGACTCTCCCTTTGCAACCAGCTGGAGAAAACTACTTTTAAAGGAAGTCATGTGATTAGGTCAGGCCCACCTGGATATCTTCCTATCTTAAGGTCCACTGATCTGGGACTTTGATTCTATATATCTGCAAAATCCCTTTGCAACAGCACCTTATTAGTGTTTGATCAAATAACTGGGAGAGGCTGTGTGTACACCAGGGCAGGAATTTTGAGGGTATCTTAGGATCTGCCCCTCTTTGTTTCCAGCATCCAGGAAAGCTGTGGCCCCGGCCCTCATTCCTCACCCACAAGGAGTAGACGCATCGACCCACAGTGCTGGCTCTCCTTGCTGACTGTAGGACTTCAGTAAGTTACCTCCCACCTTTGAAGATTCATTTCTGCGCCTATAATAGGTGGATTCTGAAGATCCACTGTCACAACCAGGCAGAGCCCCTGGCCCAGGCTTACTTCCTCTCTGCTTCTCTGTGAGACGCCCCCACCCCTGACGGCTGTGAGATGTCCTCACACTGGCTTCAGGAGCTAGGAGAGAGTGAAGAAAGGGCTTTATGAAGCCACTCCTGTTCCAGGAGGCTGTTAGTGCCGAGGGCCTGGGAGAAGTCCCCTTCCTCTCCTTCACACGTTTGAGGAGGCGGAAGGAGCACGATGAAGCCAATCATGAGGGCTGCAGCTGTGGGGAAGGAACCCCCTCACCCTCTTGGCCTGGAGGGCGAGGTGACCAGGTGCCTTTGTCGTCTCAAAAGGAACCTCTTGCTATGGTTCTAGCAGGCTATTTTCAGGGTGACAGCCAGACCAGAACCTGCAGCGGGCCAGGGAGGTACAGCTGGGGACTTCCAATGAAAATGGCCAGCTGGACACCAGCCCCATCCACAGAAATGTTCCTATTTGTTCCACATGTTCGGCGTGTTTTTAGTTTAATGGTTTCTATTGTGGTGCACAGTGTTTCCAGCAGTAAAGTCAGGACAGACAGGAGGTAACTGTGGGCCCAGGATCCCCATATAGCGAGTAGGGCACTGCCCAGTTGCCAGTGACCAGGGGTGTGAGTAAGGGTCTGAGAGGGGACATCGTGGTTTGCTGCTGTTTGTGGGTACAGCTCACACCAAGAGAAGGGCGGTGCAAAGGGAGAGCAGGAAGAGATGCAGACCTGAGGGGTGAGGCCTCTACGGAGCTCACTCTGCTCCATGTGGGGTCCCTCAGCGCTCTGCATGCTGTGGATGGATCGGCGAGACAGTGTTTCTGATGGGAAACTGGCTCTGCCTGATTGGAGAGCAAGTCCAGAGCAGCCTGCCCTCTGGGGCTTGAACCTTGTCTGTTTGAAAGCAGGATCCCCTTGAATTTAGTTCCTTCCCACAGCATTTCAGTGCAGTAGACATCAAGCATTTCTGACAGTCATCGAGCACAGGTGGTGAGCTCCTATCACTGGAGGTGTTCCAGGAACCAGGGCACTCTCGAACAGTGACTGTACTTTTTTTGGAGAAACTGCCATAGGGACCTGTCCATCATGTAACATCATGTAATGCTGTGGTTCAAAAACCCGCCTTCCTACCTGCTTGTTACAAGAGGGTCACTAACTCAAATTGCTCGTGTTTGGGCCTGAGACAAGTCTGGCCCTCCTGGCCAGCACTGAGATCAGCACTTTGTTCAACAAACACACCTCAGCTTCTGGGAGGGAAGAGAGGCAGTCCCTGCCTTGGAAGGGCTCAGCATCCATGGAGAGAGGGGCCGAGGTCCAAAGTGGGGCAGAGATCTTCTGATAGCACCCAGGGCACTAGGAGGCTCCCTCTGATTGAAACAGAGTGGGGAGAACTAGCCAGGGTGTCTGAAGTTCTGGGTGAAGTTCTCAGTGCTGTTGACAGATCTTGTGATGAATTGACTGACTGCACGGAGCAAAGCTCACCTGTCCAGTGCCTGGGAACCTTTCTGGAAATTGCCATGGAGTGAGTCTCTGGGAGACAGAGATGCAGATTCTCCAGGTGGCAGCCCCTTGGGGCTACCGTCTTCTCTCTCCTCTTTGCACCAGGGCTGCAGGAACCCCGTGGGGAGGGGCCCACCTGTAGGAGGGTGCTTGGCAGAGGAAGCAGAGACAAGGCCCCAGTCTATGCTCTCTGGTTTTGGCCCCCACTCCCCCTGGGGAGATAGGGCAGGTGGCTGCAGCATGCTGGCATTCAGGGTGAGCCCTAAGCAGGCCCAGAGGTGATACTGGAGCCCCCATTAGGGTCTAGGTGCATCAGCTATACCCACGTGCAGCTGGGTTCCTCCACCCTTCCCGTGGGGCCTGCCAGGGGTCAAGTGGGCACATTTATACCCATAAGGGCATTCCTGGCACACAGTTGGCGCCAAACCCCATTTAGGGTCGTGGCTACATGAAGTCCAGTTGGATGGCATAGGGGAGGGCTCCTGATGTGTATGCCGCCGGGAAAAGCTATTTTTATTGCCCTAAACCTCAAGCCTCCAGCTTGGGTGTGTCTCTGAGCAGGGGAGTGGTGAGCTTGGGTGGTGGGAGTGAGGAAGCAGAAAGCAGAGGGCCTGGGCAGCGTCCTGGGGAGAGGGAGGGGTGGGCGTTCCTAAGGCCCCTTCCTGTAAAGAAGAAGGCCCCATTGCTTGGGACAAGCACAGTCCTGCAGGAGGGTGTCGGCGGTCCCTGTGGAAGGACTCCACACTTGGCACCCGCCTCTGACCAGGCTCTTATTTTAGAAAGAGGGCCGGACATTTTGTGCGTTTGTATGACTGAAGTTGCTGTGTGCTTGGCATGACTAAATCGCAGGCTCTCACCAAAAGCAGATGTTTATCTCCAGATGCCATCCCAGCGAGCACATGGCCTGAATAAATAAATAAATTACTCTGCAATTTCAGAAGTAAAGCATGCCTGTCAGTATTGGCTTTCAGTAATTTTCAAGGGAGAGAGTTCCAAAACAAAAGTCTGCTTGGATTTGGAAATGATACCTCCTTCAAAGCTTAATTCTTTCCTTATGTTCAGAGCCTGATAAAAATGAGATACAGATTGAGGCCTATTTTAATACAGTCCTGCTATCTGTGTAGTGCTAAAGGATCAAGATAAAATTTTGTGCGGGAAGTATTTTGCTCATTCATTTGTTGAGCACACTCACCTCTGAGTGTGGGCTTGCCTGGACCCCCGCCTCAGGACCCCTGGGAAGATGTGAGAGTGAGCTTATAGCCACAGCGAGGCAGAAGTGGGCTGGGCCATGGTCAGATGGCAGGGAATTTGGACACGGGCAGGGGGAGGGCATCCAAGTGGAGGGGACAGGCGATGGAAGGGGCAGGGTGCAGCTGGTGCAGAGCTCAGGTGGCATCTCCCAGCAGCTGGAATCTGGGGTGTATGGAAGGTGGGAAGGGGTGGACTGTGATGAGCTGCTTGTCTTTGGTAAAGCATCAGGGTGAGGGGAGCAAAGGACCCACACCCTCCAGGCACCACGCCTAGACAGGGAGACGGTGAAACCCTGATTGGTGTTCTGAAAACAATAACTGAGCTGATACAGTGGTACCTGCACACACCGTGGAGCCTCCTGGACAAGTGTTTCTGCACGTAGGCCGCCCTCAGCTTGGGCAGGCATCAGCAGACCACGGGAGGCTCCCTGCTCCTTGATGAGCGTCCCACCTGTTTTTCTTTAAACTTTTAATTTTACATTGGAGTATCGCCGATTAACAGCGTTGTGATAGTTTCAGGTGCACAGCCAGGCAGCTCAGCCGTACGCATACATGTATCCATTCTCCCCCAAACTCCCCTCCCATCCAGGCTGCTACATAACATTGAGCAGAGTTTCCTGTGCTGTACGATAGATCCTTAGGGTCTCACTTTCTGACCAGACCCCTGGCCTCCTCAATTCCTAACCTTCAGCTCCTCAGGCCTTGGTCACCAGGATTTGCACAGGATACTAACCAGGAGCCCTGCCCAGGGCCGGCCTCTCTCCCTCCCGATTCCAGAGCTAGGTTTGGTCAGGGGATGCATGCCTGGGGTGTCCAAGGGTGCAGCAGGAACAGCCTTGTGGGGTGGAAGAGAGAGGGCTAGCCTGGCTCTAGGGCAGAGGAGCCAGTGGGAGAGAGTATTCTGACCTGTAGCCCACCAGGCTCCCTTGGTGCTGTTGCTGTCAGTGTTCCTGAGCCTGGGTGAAGACACATCACGGGACAATGGTGTGTGTACGTGAGTGTGTGTGTGTGTGTATTGGGTGTGGGGTCAGGTGTGTGTGATGGAGGGTATGTGGGTGGATTTAGAGGTGTGTGTGTATGGGTATGTGTGTAGGTTTCAGTGTGCATGAGTGTGTATGTGCATGGGTGTATGTATATGTGTGTGTGCATGTGGTTTTAGGATTTGTGTGAGTGTGTGGATGTGAATGAATGTGTGCATGAGTATGTATATGGATTTGGGTGTGGGACCTATGTGCACGTGAAGGGGTTGGGGTGTGAGTGTGTGTGCATGGGTGTGTGAGAGGATCTGGGTGGGTTGGGAGCCTGGACCAGGGTGCCCTGTGGCAGGACAAGGAATTCTGCTTCCTAATAGCCGAGGTCAGCCATGTTCTGTTCTGTCGCCGGGCAGTAGCTGCCAAAGAAGCTGTGCAGCCCTGGGCAAGTGTGGATCTGAGGCTGTCTGCTCCAGACTTTCCCCTCTACCACCCACAGTACATTAGTTGCAACATCTGAATCAGGAAATGTGAGTATTCTCAGCCACGGCGGTTGAGGGAATGGTGCTCGTTTGGGTGGCGTGCCAAAGATACTTAGCAGCCACTACTGTCAGCTGCACATTGGTGTCCCTTAGGGAGATGGAAACCTGTGTCTGGGGCAGAAGTGTTGTCGTCTCAGAGGGACTTGAGTTTGGTCTCCACGTGTGTGGTCAACCCTTGCTCCTTGCCCACTCCAGATCCAGCGTGTGATACCTGTGCTCTGTGTGGGCTCTGGCTTCCCATCCAGGTGTGTGGTCCTTCCGTCTGATGTTGAAGCCTTCCTATTGGTGACAGCCAGGTTGTACTGGCACTAGTTTTTCATACTCTGTGCACTCCCCATGCAACAGTTAACTAGTACCACCTCAGCACGGAGCACAGCAGTCCTTGGACTACATCACTCCATCTGAGTGGCCCACCAGTGTGAGTCACAGGTCACAGCACCCAGTAACTATGGAAGACCAGCAATCTGTGCCCTATCCAGTGGACACCAAACAGTACTGCTTTCATCAAGTTTTGGGGCCACCATACGAACTTTTTACTCTTCTCCCAGTCTTCTGCTTCAGTCACAGACCCTGGACCTTTCACACCCCAGGGGGGAGTTTCCCAGGATGTGGGACTTTGGCATGAACACTAGGATGTCACTTCCCTGTCCTGGGACCTGAGGAACCCTAGTGAATGCAGGGTCCACATGGTCCCTCTGAAAAGGCACAGCGGTAAAGAAATTCATTAGCCAAAGTGGCTTCACAGCGCTAAAACCTCCCACTTGTGTTTCTCAAATAAGCAAGGCACACACATCCTTTGTGGGGGCATGCTACACTAGTTTCCTGTGCTCTCCCATCTCCACCTCCACTGCTTCCTCCCTCCATGCGAGAGGGACCACATGCTCATCAGAGCACTCCAAGGACTAGCTGGGAAGGGCACAGGATGTGCGCAGCCACGGGGCTCCCTTCGGCCCATCTGCTGCTGGCTTTGAGTGGCCCAACGCCCCACCGGACACCAAGGGCCCTGTTCTTAATGCACCACCCAGGGAAACTTGGGTCGAGCTCTGGACTCTGGGAAGGCTGGGGAAGCTGGGTCAGACATAGAATTTCTCTTGGAAGGACAGGAGTTGTGGCACCCCAAGTTCTCTGCAGACCAGCAGAGAATGGTATCACCATCTTCCCTGGTATCACCCCACCCTCCTGCCCCCCTGGGCGGGGTGCCTCTCCTAGCTGGCCAGGCTTTGGCTCCTGGCCAGCTGAGAGCCAAGGATGGGAGAAGGAAATGTGCATGAGACAGCTACGCCAGCTCACCTAGGCCCAGGCTCCAGACAGGGATGGTGACCCCCGCGAGTGGGCCCACACCCAGCTCCTCACTCCAAGGGGAAGTAGGACCCTCATGGCCTCATCTCTTGGACCCCATCCTCCCTGAGTGCTGTCAGTTCCTCCCCAGTTGCTGTTGGTCCCACTCCCCACTGCAGTGTACGCAGTGCCTTGTTACAGCCAAAGGAAGCCTTTGGGCCAACTTTCCACTGAGGAAAGGGAGGCTGCTGTCCAACCTTCCTTCCTAAGCCTGGCTCATCTTCTCCTTGAGTGACGGACGATACTGCACAGAGCTCAAGGAGAGGCAGCTGAGGAGGGTTTAGGAGGAAGAGAGGCTCCTGGTTTAATCTCCACCCCCTGACAAAGGGAAGGGAAGCTGAGGCTCTGCAGAAGGAGAGTGGACCATCCCCTAGGCAGCTCAGGGCCCCACTGTGGTGAGAGCCAAAAACAGTGTTACCCTGAGAAGGAGCATAGGGCAGACAACCTCTGAGTCCACCCTCTGGGCCAAACCATCCTGCCCAGGAGGTCAGGTGTTTCTCCCCAATTCTAGTCCTGTATTTTCAGGTCTTCACTGAAAGAGGCCAAATGAGTTTCAAAAATTTTAAGGAAATCAAAATTAAAAAGTAGAAAAATTCACAAATACAGAATCTGCAAATAATGAGGGTCAACTAATTAATGGTTTATGTTTACTTTCTCTCAGAAAGGATCATGCTGGCTTAAAATAAAAACATGTATTTGGAATGCTTAAAACTGGAAAAAAGCTTAGGAAACTCTGGCTTGTGGAGGAGGAAACAAACCAGGATACTGGGTGGAGTCACCTCGGGAGGCTAGGCCAAGGCCAAACGGGCATGTAAATACCTACTTTTGTCATATCTCTGGATGAATGTGGGCAAGCTGAAGAGTTCACGGCAGAAATAGGTTTTTCCCACACACCACCTTCCATGCAGAGCCGTCTGGGGTCCTTCTTTAAGGTACTAACTGCATGCTGCAGTTCTGGAACCCTCCTGGTTCTTCCGTGACCCACAAACATTGGAACTAAATGTCTGCATAGATTAGGGATGGCTCCAGGGTCCTTGCAAGTGTTGGGTGCTTCTTACTGACTTTTCTAATTTATGATTAAAAATGCAAGCATCTGTGTGGAGCTTTGCAACACAAGTTTGCCTTCCCTGGAGCTTCTGGATCCGTGTCTTGACATTGCAAGGCAAACTTAAAAACAAAACATTAAATTTCCTGTAAAACCAACAAAATAAATTGTAGCTGAGACTGACCATAAAACAGCCTCTTCCTTGACTACCATGGTAAAAGTCACAGTTTAAACACATAGTAGTAATTGTATCATTAGACTGATTTGAGATCAAGCTTTAAATCCATGACCTTCTCTCTGGGATTGTTCTTCAATTGCAATTCTCATCTTATTTATGGATTGACCATTAAACATTAATTCCTATGATAATAACTGGTCCTGAAGAACTGTATGCAGTAGTAACTGTGCAGACACATTTTCACCAGGTGCCCTGCAGGGTGGGAGCCTGTGCATCTCCCCTCCAGACTGATGGTTGCTTTTCAGTACACCTTGTGGTGATATTCTCAAAACTATTTTAGCAGATATTCTTTGTGAGAGGAAAGAAGAGGGGAAATTTATGCTGGAAAAATAGTTTTCTTTCCTAGTTACCTTTTAATCTACATAAGGAAAAAGAGGTTATTTTCAGGTAAAACTCTGACTTGCGGACACAGCTAGAGTGTTTGACTCTGGAAGCCCATGCTCCAAGGGCCATCAGAAGAGCTTCCTGGCCACGCATGCCCTGAGGAGCAATGCCAACCGTGAGCTGCTGTCAAGTTTCATGTCTTCCTATGATGTCAGGTACATTTGTAATGTTATGCAATGTTTCTATACATTCAAGATTTTGTCACACAAACTTCTTTCCCATGGAACTGGGCCCAGAAGGAGGAGGTTGTATCTCCATCACCTTTGGTGGCCACTCCATGGAAGCAAGCCTTTCAGCACATGGGCTCCTGGAGCATGTGCTAATCCACTAAAACCAATGTGGGGGAGCTGTTCTGGGACTTCATCCCCCACCAACTCAGAGGTAATTATGCAGTTATTTATTCATATGTCCCTGTGTGTGCACACACAGAGGCATACACACACACAGACACATATGTGCAGACAGACTCAGGCACATGATGCACATGGAGACACACAGGCATGAGGAGACCTGCAGTCCCACACAGAAACATGCAGACACACAGACACATGGAAACGTGCAGGCACATGCAGACAGGCACACACACAGCATATACTCAATGTACCTTGTTCCAAAAGTTTTTAGAGCAGCTTCTAAAAGATGCATAAAATATCTCAGAAAATAGATTAGTTACAAGAAAGGAAATTTGGGAAAAGGATAGTGACTTCAGATGGAGGTAGGAATAAAAGCTAACAGAAAGCATAACGATGCTAATGCAGTGAGAGCTAGCTCTCCTACATCACTCACCACGTGCCTGGGCTGAGGCATGTGTGATTATCCTGCATTTCCCAGGTGAGAAGCTGCATGTCCAGCCACCTCTTCTGGCATCTTTTGATGGTGTCAGCATGTGAAGCACAGAACCATCCATCAGGAACCCCTCTGAGCCACGTTTGTGACCAGCGCCAGGCAATGCCTCGCACAGGTCAGTGCCTCTTGGTGACAGAACGGGATTCCCTCCTGAGGTCTCTGTGTGTGTGCTCTGCTCCCGCAGCCTGTGTCTGGCATCTCTCATGCCCCAGATGAATGCTGTGGCTTTGGCATTTACAAAGGCCATTGCTGGAGCATTGTGGGCTGTTCTCTTGGACCCAAATATGGTTTGGAGTCAGAGAAGATATTTTAAGGAGGGGTGGGGGGGCTCATGTTTGGACAACCCCTGTGTCATCATCTCTGTCCTTTTTGTTCAGAGGAATGATTGGCAGCCAAGAGACCTGTCCCAGCTGTACGGCCATGTGGTCCCAGGCATTTCCTTCCCTCTCCAGGCCTTTCCAGCTTGGCCACCTGGTCAGTAAGGGCCTGCTGCTTCTTGGGCCCTTTATTTATTTATTTTTTGAGGCAAGGAATACGACTTTATTCGGAAAGCTGGTAGATCAAGAAATGGCAGACTAGTGTCTCTGAAAAACCATCTTCGGGCCCTTTAAATGAGCTTGTTTTTCTGGTAAGACTAGACTCTGCACTCACATGATGGGAATAGAAACCACAGGCGGGACCTCAGAACAGAACAGGTGCAAATTCTCAACCGATAGATACCATCTGGCAGCCTGGAAAAGCTAGAGTGGAAGAGAAGCAAAAACTCAGGTAAAACCCCACCAAGTGAACAGGATCCTCATGGGGCAGGTGCATGATCAGGATCCTGCCAGAGTCTTTGTAGCACTCATACTGTCTGAAGCTCTCCTGTTTGTTTAAATCCTTATCTGTCCCCACCCAACAACTGCGGTGTAAGACCCATAAGACCTGGGACTTTATCCAAAATTATCGATGAGTTGGAGGTTCCATCTCAGGTGCACATCGGGCCTCATTGGCAGCCTGAGTGAGGTGGAGCAGCCCAGGTGAAGTAGAGCAGGTATTGAGACATAGGCCTCAAGAGAGGAGAAGGTCCAAGGCCTGCACATGTGTACTTCACTCTCTGAGCAACAGCATGCTGGAGTTGAGTCACAGCTATAGCCCCCCAGGGGACAGTTTGAAGGGTGCTCAGCTGTCATACTTGGTTGTTTCTGTCCAAGCCTCATCAACCATGCAGTTTCCTTTAATGAGGACAGGAGCACATCGTGTAAATCTTTCCCATCCTCCCCAGTGGTCCCCGGTGGCTTTAATCTAGCTGATTATGGTCTCTGTTACAACTAGGTACTTAACTCTGCCATTGTAGAGTAGAAGCAGCCAGCGACAATATAGAAACAAAGGGGTGTGGCTGTTCCAATAAAACTTCATTTATGAAACAGGTGGCAGTCAGACTTGGCCCACGGGCCATAGTTTACCAACCCGTCCTAGATCATCTCATCAGTTTACACTCACGCTCTAAGACCATCTTAAAACAGACACCCTCCCCTCATCCCCGCAGTCCTCTCCACTTACTGCTCCTCCAAGAGACTCCAAATGCTTCCCTGTGCTTGCCCCCCAGCCACCAGCTGGGAATCTCCCCCTCCAGACAGGCTCCTGTCCCTGCCACTCATTGATACTTAACATCTACCTGTGAGGTGCTTGGAGGGTACCACCTATGAATTCTATCTGTGATGTCCTGGGAGAGGACTGAGCAATGGGATACAGGGTGGCCTCACCACTGTAGAGAGGCCCACAGTGAGTGGGAGCTCCATGCACACTCACAGTCAGGTTTTTTGCAGTGAGGAAAGGGAGACCTGGGGTCTCCTGACCAGAGTGGGACTCTGGGTGCTGACCAAGGGGTGCTCTGATTCACAAACTGTGCAGCCCTGGATGCCCATGGATTGTTGACGAACTGCTGGGATGTAACGGGGTTTGCAGGGGGTGGCAGAGGGGCCTTGGCTCAGGAGGACATGCTGGAACTTCCCTAGTCAGAGACAGCAGGGGAGGCCAGGCCCAGGGTCCAGGAAGCCGCTCTGAATCCCAGTTCCTCTTGGCAGAATCTAGACTCAGGTCCCCAGATGCTGGAGAGACACTCGGTGGGCTCTGTGGGGCAAAGCAGTAGGGGTGGGATGTCTGGGCTGCAGTCTGGAGGAGAGAGGGAAGGGACCAGCTCCTGGCCTGTCCCTCGAGGCTGCCTCTGACCCATGTGATGGACTGGAAACGTAATTTAGAAAATCCTCATGGCATCACCGGAACTAGACTGGCCTGCTGCTTCCAGGAAGGGTGGAACCACCCTCTTGTCCCCTGGGGTGGGCCAGGACCAGTGGGGCCACCAAGATGACTCACAGGAGGGCCAAAGGCCCACAGCCAATCCCAGCCTTGAGTTTCTGGTGTCTTAGGCCCACAGGTATATGCTCTCTCCTGGGCAATCAGGCCTGGGCTCTGCAGTTAGGGTTTTCCTTGTGCTTAGGCAACCCCTGGGTTGGCTGGGACTGACGTACACATCACCTCCTTTAACCTGCCCCCTATTACCCTTGGAGGGGTCCCTATACCCCAGGCTGGCTGCACTCTCTGAGTAGGGATGGACCTCCTGAATGAATGAGAGGGTGATGCATGAAAGAGAGCTGTACAGGCAGGAGAGAGGCCCGAACTTGCCCTGGGTGGCTAGGAGCTGGGATCTCCCAGGTACCCCCACCATCTGGTCCTCAGGCCAAGTGGGTCTTGCAGCCCCAGCTTGGCCACCATGTCCCACCCAGGCCCCGCCCCACTCTTGCCTGGGCTCCCCACCCCAAGGACGCTAAGCTCATCAGTCCCCTCCTGGCCCTGCCCCAACTCCCCAGAGACCCCTCCCAGGCAGGGGCTTTACCTCTCTCTGCCAGCAGTTCCCAGCACCCTGCTCCTGCTCTCTCCTGCTGCACAAGCTTGGCCAAGACCCCGGCTTACCGGGATAGTATAGTTCCTTCTCTCAGAGCTCAGCACAGGCTGTTCCTCCACATAGCCTTCTGGCCCGCTGGACTCCAGAGCGTCATCCCTCGGAAGGGCTAAAAGAGGTGGGCTGCTGCCCAGGGTCTCACCCAGTGCTGCTTGCCTCTGGCCCTGCATTGTCTCCTGAAAGCTTTGGAAAGTCCTGAATGGTGAGATACTCAGAATATCTGATTTCACACATACTCGACAGACTTCAAGAACAGGAGTGGGGCTTCCCTGGTGACGCAGTGGTTGAGAATCTGCCTGCCAATGCAGGGGACATGGGTTCGAGCCCTGGCCTGGGAGGATCCCACATGCTGCGGAGCAACTAGGCCCGTGAGCCACAACTACTGAGCCTGCGCATCTGGAGCCTGTGCTCTGCAACAAGAGAGGCCGCGATAGTGAGAGGCCCGCGCACTGCGATGAAGAGTGGCCCCCGCTCGCTGCAACTAGAGAAAGCCCTCGCACAGAAACGAAGACCCAACACAGCCATAAATAAATAAATAAATAAACAATAAAAATTAAGGGATTCCTTAAAAAAAAAAAAAAGGAGTGGCTGGGATCTCTGCTTCCTTCTCTGGAGTTAGGCTGTCTTAGCATCCAGAGTGTGGGCTTCTTGAGGGCCGTGTTGGTTTTCTGGGTGTCCTCCCCTCAGAGAGCCAGTTGAAGGAGGAGGCTCAGCTGTAGCACCCAGCACATCAGTGGAGTTGCTGGGTCACCAAGGGAAGGGGCTTCAGGGATGCAGCTGAGTTGGGCAGGGGAAGGGGTGACACCCTCCAGAACCTGAGGCTCACTCCTTCAGGGTCTGTAGGGCTCTGACCCCTCCCTGCCTCACCTGGGTTTCAAGGTACAAATACAGATTCCTGAGCCCCACAACAGGCCAGGACCAGAACCCTAGGGAGCCCAGAGATCTGCATTTGTAGCCTAATGACTCTGAAGCCTGTGGTGTGTGAACCCCTTTCTCCAGAAGCGATAGTACCCAGTTACTAAGACCCCTCCCCTGAAAAAAGTCTGACGGAAGTACTCCTCGTTCCACATGACCCACACAGCCAGGGAGTGGTCACCCATCATGGCAGTGTGCCCTGGCCGTGGGCTCCATGACTGGGGTTAGGGTAGAGTAGGCTAGAGGACTCACCTGTGGTAGGGTCTGGAGGGTGTGGCCCAGGGCCTGGGGGTGCAGTAGAGGGGCCAAGGGAGACTGCTGAGAAGGCCACAGGGTGGCCAGGGCCCTGGGAGGGGAGGGAGCCTCGGTGTGGACACCTCTGAGCTTTCCCTGAGGGGTGGCCCAGAGGCACTAAGACAGGTATCACTGAACTTGTATGGACCAGCTGGCCTGCCTGGGGTGGGAGATGGCTCCCTGCAGGCCCAGGGTGGGCTATGATGCTGAGTACATGGGCCAGGGTCTTCCAAGTCCTGAGCCCCACCCTCAGGCAGCAGTCTGATGTCCACTGGGGGAAGCCAACACTACAGGCAGGTTTGCTGACCCCCCCATGGCCATCTACCCTAGGCAGGTGTGGCTTGGCCCTGTCTGACTCTCCTTTTCCTTGCCTGTCTTGAGTCAGCACAGGGGCGTGGGGTGCAGAGGTGTTGATGAGGCTGAGGTGCTATGGGAGAGGTCCCACCTTTCCTGGGACTCCCCAGTCCACACTGAGCGGGCTGTCAACAGTCTCTGAGAAGACACCACTGGTGGTCCCCTCATCCCTACAGGACAGAGTCTCTGCTCCAGTCCTACTGCACTCTCTCTCTGTGCACCCTGTCCTGGTCACCCCCAACTACCCCACCTGCCCTTATACTTTTTACTGAGGTGAAATTTGCATAACATGCAAGTAACCATTTTTAAGTAACCTTTTTTTTTTTTTTTTGTGATACGCGGGCCTTTCACTGCTGCGGCCTCTCCCGCTGAGGAGCACAGGCTCCGGTCGCACAGGCTCAGCGGCCATGGCTCACGGGCCCAGCCGCTCCGCGGCATGTGGTATCTTCCCGGACCGGGGCACGCACCTGTGTCCCCTGCATTGGCAGGTGGACTCCCAACCAGTGTGCCACCAGGGAAGCCCTCTAAGTAACCATTTTAAGTTCAGTGGTATTTGGTGCTTTCACAATGTTGTGAAGCCACCATCTTTATCTAGTTCCAGAACATTTTGTTACCCCCAAATAAAATGCCAATAAACAGTTTCTACCCATTCCTTTCCCCCTGGCCCCTAGCAACCGCCAACTTGCTTTCTGTCTCTGTGAATTTGCCTACTCTGGACATTTCATATAAATGGAATCAAATAAAATGTGGCCTTTTGTGTCTGGCTTCTTTAACTTAGCACAATATTCTTGAGATTCATCCATGTTGTGGCATGTGTCAGTACTTCATTCCTTTTTATGGCTGAATGATCCATTGGTGGATATTGGGCTGTTTTCATTTTTTGACTATTGTGAATAGTGCTGCTGTGAACATGGGTGTACATGTATTTGCTCGAGTCCCTGTTTTCGGTCCTAGGGACTCCATTACCTAGGAGTGAAGTTGCTGGGTCATATGGTAATTCTATATTTGAGAAACCATCATTCTGTTTTCCACAGTGGATGTACTACTTTACATTCTCACCAGCAGTGTACACAGGTTCCAATTTCTACACATCCTTGTTGTTATTCCCCCCCCACACACACACCCTTTTTCTTGTATCTCAGCATGTGTAAAGTAGTATTTTGTTGTGGTTTTAATTTGCATGACCCTAATGACTGGTAATAATGAACATCTTATCATGTGCTTGCTGACCATTTGTATATTGTCTTTAAAATGTCTATTAGTCCTTTGCCCATTTTAACTGGGTTGTTTGTCCTTTTGTTGGTGAGTTGAAAGAATTCCTTATATATTCTGTATACTAAACTCTTTTCAGATGTATGATTTGCAAAATTTTTCTCCTATACATTGTCTTTCACTTTATTAATAATGTCCTCTGATACACAAAAGTTTTAAATTTTGATGGTCTATTTTTCTTTTATTGCTTGTAGTGTCATATTTAAGAATTCATTGCCAAATCCCAGATCATGATTTGTCCCTGTGTTTTCTTCTATGAGTTTTATAGTTTTACATCTAGGACCCGTTTTGATTAATTGACGTGGGGGGTTAATTTGAGGTAGGGGTCCAACTCCACTTGTGTGTGGCTATCCAATTGTCCCAGCATCATTTGTTGATGAGATTCTTCTTTCCCCAAATGGTCTTTGTACTCCTGGTGAAATCCACTGGCCATAGATGCTTGATGTGTCCCTGTACTCCCAGCTCCATCCCATTGGTCCTATGTCTATCCCTGTGCAACAACCTGCCTTGCATTTGAACCATCACTGTTCCTTCAGCTTCACCAGGACTCACATTCTTCCTGGGTACCTGGGTCCTGAGCCTCTTCCCAGCTTTACCTCTGATTTACTGTCCCTGCCTGAAGGGGGGTTAGACATGCTTCACACTAAGTCTACTCCAGCTGTGGCCTGTGGGTATCTGTGCTGGCCCTTCTCCACCACTGTTACCTGTGTCCATCCTGGGTAGTGCCCCACTAATGAGGAGGGCAGTGGGTCCTTCTCACCCAATTCTCACCCTCCTCCCCTCCTTCCACCTCCATGCAGTTGGCCCTCTCCTGAGCGGGGCTGGGCCTGGGTCCCTGCTCCATGTTTAAGTCTCAGAGCAGAGGTCCAGCACCCCTCATCCATGAGCCATCCTGGTCGGGAGTGTGGCCCCATCAAAACCCTAGGGCTATGGGGAAGCCCCAGATCTGCGAATTCAGGACTTGTTGGTGATCCTGTGTATGTACATGTAAAGGCCCAGTTCTGACACCCACGCCCATGGGCTCAGCTCCCAGCTCGACCACGTCCATGGTCTGAACCTGGACTGGCTGCCCACCCTGTAGTAGAGAGTGACCTAGTGCCGTGAGGGGCTGAGCCCATCTTTTCTACCCCTGCTTGGGCCTGAGCCTTCAGAGCCCCTGGGAAGACTGCAGCCAGGGTGAGTCACTGCTGATTAAACCAGGCAGGAATTTCCTGGGTGGGGTTATGTTCCTGGAACAGTTCTGCCCTCAAGAAGCATGTGGGGACAGCTAACCACTGCTCAGGTATAGGATTATAGATAACCATCTGAGAGGCTTGGCGTTGCAGAGTGGAAGCCTGTAGGAACTGGACCCTGAGGGCGGACCACAAGCTGACCAGATAGAGGGAACAGGGAGGGTGTGGGGGGCAACTGAAACTCAAAGTCCAGAGAAGAAAAGAGGATGGCTTGTATGGGTGAAGGTGGGCACAGCTGGTGTGACCAGAGCACATGTGAACCTGAATTCTTATGAGTTCCTATGAGTGTCATCACATGTGTGCAAGTGTACCTGTGCATGTGCAAATGTGTGCATATACGTACAAGTGTGCATACATGCAAGTGTTTGTGTGTGTGACTGCATGGGTGTGGGTGTAATGTATACATGTGATTGCATGTGTGCAAGCATGCCAGAGTGTGTGCAATGTGTTCATGTATGTGAATGTATGTGCGAAAATGCTCATGTGTGTACGTGTATATTGTGTGCACGTGACTGCATGTATGCCAGTGTGCTCATGCATGCAAGTATACTAGTGTGAGTGCATGCATGTGTGAATACAAGTGTGTGAGTGTGTTATGCAAGTGCACCTACGAGTGCATGTGTGTGCATATGCAAGTGTTCATTTGTATGTTTGCCCATGTGAGTACAAATGTGTGTGTGTGTGCACAGTGCATATGTATGAGTATGTGTGTGCATGTGTGCATTCCAGAGTACCTGTTTGTGTGTCCAGTATGGACCAATGCCCTAGATGGTTGATAAAGGGCAGGGGCTCCAGCAACACCCCCCAGGTGGACATCCTGCAGCATCAGTGAGGCCTCCTAGGGTGTGGAGCAGAATTGCTATAGATTGGTGCAGACAGGCTCCTAGAACCCAGGTGGTGAGGACCAGCGTCAGAGGGAGGCTGAGAGCTATGGTCCAAACAGTAAGAGGGACAAGCCCAGAGCACAAGTGAAATGGACAGATAGGTGGGTACCCAAGGGAAGTGGTGATCCTCAGTTGAGAGTAAAGAGGTCTCAGGACTTGGGAGCAAGAGACCCTGTCCTGCCAGATTCCAGGTAATCTGGAATCACAGACCCCCATAGCCGGGTTGGACATGGGCCTGAAGGGTCGCACTCAAGGACGGGTCTGGCTGGCTCCCAGACTGTGGAGCAGGGTCAGCTCCACCTCCTGAGTCCCTGTTGGTCTCAGCTAAGGTTTGGACCACTCCTCCAGCACAGCCTGGCTGGCACTTGTCCCCAGGGTCCTGAGCCCCATGACCAGGATCTCCCAGGGCCACGAGCTACCCAACCTGTGCTGCCTCAGGGCCTCCCCTACAGCTGCGAGAGCCCTGGTACCTGAAGGCAAAGGGTCCCAGGACCTAGAACAGTCTCTAGCTTTCTCCTCAGTGAGACACAGTGAAACCCCAGGAGGCCCCTGGGGTCAAGAAGCCCTAGGGGAACGTGCCCCAGGGCAGGTGGGGAATAAGGAGAAGTGGACACTGGGCATGAGGCCCAGCCTAGAACAGGAGCTCAGTGCCCCCTGCCCCACCTGCCCTTCTCCCAGCAGGCCCCACCAAGAGGCCACAGGGTCAGGAGTAAGACAAGGTCTGAGAAGAGGGGCAGCATGTTTGGCCAGGGGCAAGCCTCATTTCCTGTTCTAGAGAATGAAGACTCATGGCAGCTTCCCTCGTGGGCCTCAGGGACAGTGGCTGAGGCCTCTGCTCTCCGGAGGGACATGCCAGTGTGAATCTCCCCTGTCACCAGGGCCAGGCTGGGGGCTACGAACCAGGGGCACCAATGGCCCCTTCATGGTGCCCCCAAGAAAAGTGCACAGGACACAACCCCTGTACCCACACATGGCACCCACACACAGCTCCACACGTGTGCACAGCAAGGCCACAATCCCTGCTGTGCATGCATGGCATGTCCTGAGGATCAGCTTCCCTGGGGTCAGGGCTTCCCCGTCCCTTTAACCTTCATCTGTACAATGCCAAGGAGCCCCCGCAGTGGTGTGGGGAGGACGTAGCAACCTCCAGGCAGGTGGGGCAGGGAGCTCTGCAGCAAGCAAGGACACTGGACCCTGGTCATTCCAGCTTGGGTCTCCTGGACAAGGGACAATGTCCCATGGCTTGGCCTGTCTGGGGGCAGACACAGGCCAGGTGGACAGAATGGGGAAAGAAGACAGGCTGGGGCAGGTGGAGATGTGGGGCCACAGCACAACATATGCAGTGCTCAGAGTTATGACTCCACAGGCACAAGTAGGGTGGGCTTCTGGGGGTCCTGGGGCAGCTTCTTTCCTTCCTTCTCACTGGGTAGGCCCTCGCAGGGTAAGGGGATCTCTCTCACATCAGAGGACAGGGTGGTGTTTCGTCCTGGAAGTGGGGCAAGCAGCCCAGCCTCCCTCAGGGATGTAAAAAAAAATTAATGGACAGAAACCCCAATTAAATGGAGTCAGGAGACCAGAAGGGGGAGCTCTCACACCCTGCAACTCCTCTTCTTTCCTGGCAAGGACTCAGCCAATGAAAGGTCATAGACTCTTTGTTTACTGTAGCCCACCCAACTTCCTTTTCCCCTCTATAAAAGTGTTCTCCTACCCTAACCACACAGGGACTTGCCTGTGGCTCACCGTGGTTGCAGACCCCAAAATGCAATTCTCTGCTGGAGTAATAACTGGCAGTCTCCAGTTATTTCACATTTTTGCTGGAGAAATAACTGGCAGTCTGTTTTAGGTCAACATTTTGGTGGCCCACATGGGGGTCATAGAAGGCTCCAGAGCTAGTAATCAAACAGATGTGAGACCCCACTGTCACTCACTGCTTTTCTTGCTGACCCTGGGATTTGAAGGTACATCTTTCTCCTGGATCTGAGCTCATGCTCTCTTTGCATTTTGAAGCTCTCCAGGTTTTACTTGGGATCAATTTAAAGTTTCATCCTTTCTGGTTAAGGCCTTGTTTTGTATGTGAGTACTCATTTGGCATTCTGTGTTAGCTTTCAGCAAATTCCCTTTGGAACAGGGGCTGTTTCTCCTGGAAGTGGCTAGTCTTCAACCCATTTGGGAATGGGGTAGGGGGTGAGGGGGAGGCTGGTTTATTGGAGCTGTGCCAGTTCAGCCTTTGGCCCATTCCTTTGAAATAGGGGTTGTCCTATGGGAACTGAGCTGAGGCTTCGGCCTGGCTCCTCCAGGACCAAGCTGTTTCCTTAGAACTGGCTGGTATTAGGCCTGCAGGCTGTTTGAGTTTCAAGCCTCCACAGCTATCTGAGCTCTTTAAACTGTTTGAACTGTAAACTGTTTGAGCTGTAAGCTGTTTAGGCCATTTGAAAATTATTCTTCCACTCTAGAGAAGAAACCCTGATAAACGGGATCCTAGTTACCTAAATATTTTGAGGTTACCCCCCGACACAGGGACTTTGGCTGATTTTATGTTTAAAAACCACCGTCCTTCCTCATGCACAATTCTAACTAAATGGACCAACCTAACCAAAGGCAATTTAGAACGTTAATGACCATTATGGGAAAGTTTGAAATCCCCAAATTTAATTTTCTTAAAACCAAATTAGGCTACCATAGCTCTAAAATTTCCCAAACTGAATGGAATGCCTATTTTGATTGGTATTTTGAGGCTATACTCTCAATTCCCCTATCTTATTTCTGTCACCATATTTCCCTTTTCTCTGAAACTCTCTCCACTCCCCTTTCCTCTGAATTTGTTAGAATCTGTTCCTTTAAAATTAAGTCTTCTAAGGATCCAGAGGCTAAATCTTTAATTCCTTATATGCCCTACACTAAAGCTGAACTGTGAGTCATAGTCAAGGAATTTCCCAAAATAACCAAAGATCCTCAGATATTTTCTGAGGAATTTAATACAGTCATTCAAACTTATCAACCTGGTTTCTCTGACTTACATCAGCTAGTTCATATGCTTGTCACTGAAGGCCAGGCCCAGCATTGCATGAAAACTGATAACTGGGAAAACCTTGAAAGGTCTCTAGTATTACAACCAGGAGATCAGCCTTCTAACTTATTATATGATTAGGTTCAGGCAATCACTACACAACTTCATTGGACAATTCCTAGGGCTTTTCCAAAGGTTGTTGATTAGGACAAAAGTCAGACTTGCACACAAAAATCTGAAGAACATGTTCATGACTATTATAATTGACTTCGGATTATTTTTAAAGAAAATTCTGGTCTTCCTTCAGATATTGATTCCACCAAGGTAGATTTTAACTCTATGTTTATTAATGGACTGAATCAGGGCCTTACCTTTCTAGTAAAAATGACCAGGATGGAATGGGAAACTGTGTCTACTCCACATTTAGTTAATCTGGCAAACAAACTTTCTAAATGAGTCACCTAAAAGGAAGACTGCTAAAATGCTTAATCTTCAACTCCAGCAAATGAGGGCCCCTAAGGGAAACCAAAACTCTTCTTGTTTCTGCTGTTACTGCAAAACAATGATATTGGAAAAGAGATTGTTACAAATTTAAGTGCTTTAGGCACCTGCAGCCCTTTGACCAACTTTTCCAATGTCCGTCCAGTTCTCAATGATGAGGCTCAAAGGAACGACAGAGGCTGTTCCCAATATTCCCTCTTAATCATCTTGGAGAAACACTTCTCTCAGATTAGTACTAACTGACAAGGGAGCCACACTCTAGTACCAAAATGTTTAAATAGTGGGGATCTCTAATGAACCTCAACAGATTCCTGTTTCTGAACCTATTCTGTTTTTCTTAGGCCCTCTGAGAGATCCACACCCTTTTCTCTTTAGTTCCTCTGCCCCTATCCATTTATTAGGCCAAGATTTCTTAAAGAAGTATTATACTGGAATTTTCTCCAAAAAGAGTAAATAATTCTAGAATTTGACAGTAGTCATCAAAGTAACCAATCAGGTGAATTAAATGACCTTTTGACGCCTTTTATTTGCTCTGTCTCTGATAGCAGAGCTGATTCTGGGAACACTGATAATTTGTCCATATTGAATTAGCTACCATCCTCCTTTGGGCAAAATCTCCAACTGATTTTGGCAAAATTCACATGTACATCTCATCAAGATTCAAATATATCCTTCAAAGCCTCTTCCCAGAATGTATATATATAGTAATATAAGTAAAGAAGCCCTTTAAGGCACAAGGCCCATAATAGAAGATTACAAAGTTCAAGATCTTATTATCCCTTGGACTAGCCCCTGTAGCACTCCCATTTTATCAATGATAAAACCTAAGGGCCAAGGGTGGAGGTTTGTCCAGGATCCCCAAGCAATAAACAACATTGTTATCCCTCGACACCCTGTTGTTCCTAACCCTTGTACTAACATCCATTCCCACCAGAATTGCTTTGTGCAGTGCATTCTTCATACTCCAGTTGATAGAGCTAGCCGATACCTTTTGCCCTCACTTGGGAAGAAAAACAATCCACCTGGACAGTATTGCCTCAGGGTTTTACTGGGAGTCTCACAAATCCTGAAGACTGATATGGATGACATTAGGTTCCCTAGAGGGTCTACTCTGTTGCAGTATGTGGATAATTTGCTTCTTTGCTCTCCTTCTCAAGCCTCCTCACGGAAAGGCACCTTCCACTTGCTAAAACTTTTAGCCTTAAAGGAATATAAGGTCACTAAAGAAAAACTGCAGTTTGACCAAACCCAGGTTTGATATTTAGGGCATCTGATATCAGAACAAGGGCTATATCTAGATCCAGATATGCTTCATTGTGACCTAAGTTTCCCAAAACCCAAGAATAAGTGCCAACTGCAAGGTTTTCTTAGGTTAGTCAGTTATTGGTGAAATTGGATTCCAAATTTATCTCTTATGGCCAAATCTCTGTATTTATTTATTTTTTTAACTAAAGAATAACAACCCCAACCCAATTTTATGGGCAGAACTGAATAATATAACTTTTAAGGCCTTAAAGGAGAGTGTGATGAACCCACCTGCCCTTGGGCATCATAATTATCAGATTCCATTTTTCTTTTTTGTATGTGAAAAGAAAGGGAATGCCCTTGGGGTACTCACCCAAAAACAAGGGAACCACCATCAACCCACAGAGTATTATAACCAGAAGCTGGTCCCTGTGGCATGTGGATGACTCACTTTGCCTTAGGGCCATTACTGCCACTGTCTTTTTGGTGAAGGTCACTGAGAAAATCACTGTGGGATCTTCTTTAACTATTTTTGTACCTCGTGCAGTAGAAGCTCTCCTGAATTTTCATCCCACCCAATATTTCTCAGCCAGCTGCCTCACCTCCTGTGAAGTCCTTTTGTTAACTGTTCCTCATGTAATGCTTTTGCACTGTGGTAACTTTAACCCTGTTACTCTTCTTCAACTGCTTAATGCTGATGGACCACCTCCTGACTCCTTGTGATGAAGCTCCTCTGCATAATGCTGAGTCTCATGGTTCACTGATGGTTCTTATTTAAAAGGTAACAATGGTCACCACAGAGCATTGAGTAGAGTTCCCTGTGCTATAGAGTAGGCTCTCATTAGTTATCTATTTTATACATAGTAGTGTATATATGCCAATCCCAATCATCCAATTCATTCCACCACCCCCTTCTCCCCTTGGTATACATATGTTTGTTTTCTACATCTGTGTCTCTACTTCTGCTTTGCAAATAAGTTCACCTGTACCATTTTTCTAGATTCCACATATAAGCAATATTATACGATATTTGCTTTTCTCTTTCTGATTTACTTCACTCTGTATGACAGTCTCTAGGTCCATCCGCATCTCTGCAAATGGCACAATTTCTTTCCTTTATATGGCTGAGTAATATACCATTGTATATATGTACCACATCTTCTTTATCCATTCCTCTGGACATTTAGGTTGCTTCCATGTCCTGGCTATTGTAAATAGTGCTGCAATGAACATTGGGGTACATGTATCTTTTTGAATTATGGTTTTCTCCTGGTATATGTCCAGGAGTGAGATTGAAGGAAATTCAGGAAAGAGGGGATATATGTTTATGTATAGCTGATTCACTTTGCTGTACAGCAGAAACTAACACAACATTGTAAAGCAACTATACACCAATAAAAATTAATAAAAAAAGAAATTTAAAAAATGAGGTTTAATATCATCTTAGAAGTAATATCACCATATTATAATCCAGATAGTCATCATGTTTATGTATTTTTCTTTTACCTTTCTAGGGATAATCACATAATTCAGGATTAAAATGTAGCAGCCATTTATAAGAAAATAAATAAAAGGTAACAATGGTAAATATTGTGCTGGGAATGCTATTGCAACCCCTTTTGATGTTGTTGAGGCAGCATCTTTACCTGTGGCTACCTCAGCCCGATACATTCTTACATAGGCTTACCCTTTAGCCAAGGACAAAACGGACAATATTTATGTTGATAGTAAATATACTTTCAGATAGCTCACGATTTTGGGATATGGCGAAAGCAATGTGTCTTCCTTACTTCCAGCAGAAATAAAGTTTAAAATGACCCCTATGTTCAGGAATTATTGGATACGATATTTTACCTGATGCTTTAGCTATTAGTAAGATTCTGGGGCATCCTATACTTGACTTTCTGGAAGCTAAGGGAACTCACCTTGCTGACATTTCTGCAAGGAATGCTGCCCTTAAAGGAACCAACAGCAGCCAAACCTCTGTCGTGGTCCAAAGGAATATTTCCCCCAAAGGATAACTTAGAAAAACTGGCTAGAGAAGCCCAACAACTGGCCTCAGAAAAGGAAAAATAAGATCGGAAATCCAAGAATTGTTGGTTCCATAAAAAGAGAAAGCTCTGGTTCAGACCAAATAATTTGGTTCAGACCAAATAACAGCCCAGTCCTACTGGAGACTCTAAAATTCCCACTCCTCACCACGGTACATGCCTTAATCCAGTGGTCCACTGAAAAAAGATAGCCTTCATGAATCAATACTGATGGGGAAACATTAACAAGGCTACAAAAAGTTCCTACCTCACTTGCCCTGCTGGTCCAAATCACAACCCAAGGAGGCCTACTTGTACTGCTCCTGGATGTTTTAAACTGCCTAATGGACCATTTGAGTTCTGGCAAATGGATTTCATACAACTTTCTCTGTCTAGTGGATATAAATATGTTTTAGTCATGGTATGCATGTTTTCACACTGGACTGAAGCTTTCCCTTGCAGACAGGCTACTGCCTCTTTTGCGGCTAAAGCCCTTTTGGAAAAAATTATCCCTATCTGCAGAATTCCTCTTGAATTCATAGTGATCAAGGAACCCATTTTATTGGCCAGGTACTTCAACACGTCTCTACAGGTTGGCTGATTTTACGACTCTTTTATTGCACTTACCACCCTCAATACTCTGGTTAGTCGAAGGCACTAATGGCACTATTAACACTCAATTGGCAAAATTCATAGAGACTCTCCAAATATCTTGACCAAAAGCATTTCAGAACTCATAAACTCTCACCCACTGAGATAGTCAGAGGATGCCCAACATACTTACCTCCTGTCTCTTTTTACCCACTACTGATAAAAGGAGAGAGACTCCAATATTGCAAAGATCTAATTGCTTCTATTTAAAATTACCATGTTTTGGTTGAACAATCTTTTCACAATGCACTCTCAAGAGATGAAGACCTTAAGCATCATACCTTGAAACCTGGATACTTTGTCTATTGGAAAAGATACCTCCAGAAAGACTCTCTTCAACCTCACTAAAAAGTGTCCATCAAATACTTCTAACCAACTGTTGTGCCACCAATCTCCAGGGAATAAACCTTTGGATTCACATGACACACCTAAAGAAAGCACCAAACTCTGACTGGACCTGCACATCATCTGGTGACCTGAAAGTAAAGATTTCCTAGAATTAAAGCAGATGACATCTGATGAGACAACTTTCCTAAGATATCCAGACCAAGCCTTGGTATGATCTTGATAACATATGGACTTTAGATAAAAAGTGCCTGAGAGTTCTCCCTCCTACCCCTTCTTGTTACTGAAATGTAACTTCAGTAGGTTTCCAATCTGCGTACTTACCCTCCAACATAGGACACTACATCCAGGAAAGGTCCTTCTTGGCTCTGAGAGAAAAAAAGCTGCTGAAACCTGAAAACCTGACTCTTGATCTGCAATGCTTTCAGAGATCAAAAAGAGAGAAATGTAAAAAGCTAATAAACAGAAACCTCAATTAAATAGAGTTGGGACACTAGAAAAGGGAGCTCTCACTCCCTGTGTCAATAACACAGCCCAATAGGAAGAAGAAAGACTCCTCTTTTTTTCCGGCAAGGACTCAGCCAATGAAAAGCCATAGACTCCTTGTTTACTGTAGCCCTCCCAACTTTCTTTTCCCCTCTATAAAAGAGTTCTCCTTTCCTTGCTGTGCAAGAGCTTGCACATGGCTTGCCATGGTGGCTGACCCTGAATTTCAATTCTCTGCTGATCCCGAATAAACCCATATTCGCTGGAGAAATAGCTGGCAGTCTATTTGTTTTAGGTCAACAGGACTCAAGCCAAAAGCCAGTGGTCCCAGAAGCTAGGCCACAAGAAGGCGGCTCTCCAAATAGCTGTCTTGTTGGAATGGGCCACATCCAGGGCTCCTCTTCCTGGGAGTCCCTGCCTGCCCTCTGTAGCCAGTTGAGAATAAAGGTCCAGGAGGGCAGGGTTGAGGAGACAGGAGCATGCTGCTCCGCCTGCTCCCAAGGCTGGAATGTGGAATGAGAGAAGGATCAGGTTTCCTCATTTGCTTGACAAGTTCACTTAACCAGTGGGATCTGAGCCCTGTTCTAATGGGAACCAGCTGTGGGAGGGGGAAGCTGTGTCTGGAAGGAGCACAGGCCACGTACTCCCTGCTCAAGTCATCTCCCAGGGAAGACTTCGTATAACACTTCTTTTGCAGCTGGGGAAACTGAGGCCCAGGGAGGTGGGCCACAATAGACCCATGTCCAGGGCTCCTCCACACAGACTGCAGCTGGCGATCCTTGAGCCAGGCCTCCATATGGCTTCTCCTTGAGGTCACTGCCCAGGGGGACTGTCCTCAGGCCCAGGCAAAGCTCCCCAACAGGGTTGGCCCAGCTCCTGGTCTGTGTGCCTCCCACCCAGCTCTCCTTGACCAGAACCTGCCTGTCTGGTTTCCATGCTCCCCAGGGTGAGACTTGCATGTTCTGGCTTGCTCTTGTTTGCTTTGCTTCCCTTTAGTACCCTCACAGCTTCCCCTCAGGTTAGGGCACTCAGGAGTGAGGAGCGTTTCTTCCCACACCAGGTCTTGGGGGCACACAGGCTTTGTACATTAGGAATAATTCACAGGTCCGTCAGCTTAGGGTTGTTTCTGGGAAGGGTAATAGCCATGGTGTGGGGAGTGTAACCCCAGCAGCCTGCCACTGGCAGTAGGAGAATCCAGGCTTATCCCAGCTGCCTGATCTTACCCCACCACTTGATCTTCAGCCCTAGACATCCTAAAATTCAGCTCTTACTACCTCTTACTAACTATGTATCAGTTAGTTTTTGCTGCATAACAGACCATTCCCAAACTTGATGGCTTAGGACAACAGATATGTCTCATTTCTCATGACTCTATGGGCTTCCCAGGTGGCTGGCTGGAGCTGAGTGTTATGATGTCTTCACACAGGTGTCTGCAGGGCCACAGGGGTCAGAGGCTGGATGGCACTGGAGTTACAGCTCATTGGGGCTTCCAGTTTGGTTGAGCCCTCCTGGAAAGGGCTAGGGACAGGGGTGGGGAACTGCAGTGGGGTGAGAGGTAGAGTGAGGATGCCCATGGCCTGGTTTAGGCCTGGCAGAGGCTCCCAGGCAGGAGGCAGGTGGGAGCTACTTGGCCCAGCCCCTGGGTCTAGGCTCTGAGCAGAGGGAGGCCTATGTCAGGCCTGAGGATAAATGATGACCACACCTGGGGTTGATGCCAGGACCCAGGACCCCATGCCACTCGCAGTCACTCAGGACCTATTGCAGGGCCAGGCCTCTCCTTCCTGGCCTCCTAGGTATGTCCTGGGTCTGTCTGGCATGGAGTTCATGGGGGCGAAGAGTGGGTAGAGAACACTGAGGGCATGAACCAAGGTGTGGGTGGGCTGGTCCCCGGGCAGGAGCCCAGTATTGTTCCTGGTATTTTCCTGCTATGCTGGCCTCAGATAGCAACTCCAGGGAATCAGAGGCAGCCTGGTCTGAGCCCATCTTGCAGCTCATCCACCCCACTGACCCTGACTAAGGCCCATGAGGCCCAACATGTGGGGCGGGGAATCCTCAGAATTGATCCTGGGAGAGGTTGCCCAGCAGAAAGCCCCCACAAGGGCAGGTTCCCAGGGATAGCCTGAGTCCTCCCACCCAGGGGCATCATCCATGCCAGCTGGAGGGCAGCATGGCTCTGCAGAAACAGGCCCATGAAGTGGAAAGCGCAGTCAGGAGGGTCTGTGGGGCCACAGTGGACTCCTGGGTCAAGATGAACAGAGGAAGAGCCATATCGCAGGGGTGGGAAGTACTAGTAGCGGACAGCCTGGGGTGGAGGGAGCAGGTCTATGGGGGACACATGGGTGGGGCAGGAGGGAACATGGAGGATGGAAGGAGTAGGACTGTGGGGACAGTCGGAGGTATAGAGGGGGACATGAGCGTAGAAGGAGCAGGTCTGTGGGAGGACAGCCCCAGGAGGACAGAAGGAGACATGAAGGATGCAGGAGGGGACTTGGGATGGTGGGGAGGAATAGGCCTGTGGGGAACAGTTAGTGGGAAGGGAAAGAGAAGACATGAGGGGTGGAAAAGCAGGCCTGTGGTAAGGACAGTCAGGAGCTGCAGTAGGGGACATGGGGGATGGCAGGAGCAGCCTTCACATGGGGACCCACACTCACAAACAACAGTGAATTCCCATGGTTTTCATGAGCTGTGTCAGGGGCCAGCAAGCTTTTTCTCTGAAGGGCCAGAGGCCTGGGCCCTACAGTCCCATCCCTTACCTCTGTGGCTGTCTCAGAAAAGCAGCCAGGATGACCCATAAATGATTGAGCATGACTAGGTTTCAATAAGACCTTATTCATGCACACTGAAATTTGAATTTCATATAATTTTCACGTTATGATATATTTTACTTTTTTTTCCCATTCATTTAAAAACATAAAATCACTCTTAGATGGCAGGCAATCCCAAAGCAGGTATAAACCAGAGTGTTAAGTTGAGCTAGAATGGCAAAGCTTTTAAGAATTATAACATGAAAATACAATAATATGCAATACTCAGCTGGCCGTGGAGACGGGCAACTGTGGGTACTGCTGGTAAATGCTGTCAAGCAGCCCAGATTCTCCTAGGAAACTCCTTGGCAGTGTATTGGTGGGAGTTTAAGCTAGTACAGTCTTTTCAGGGGAATTTGACAGTGCCCACCAACTTAAATATGCTGACCTTCCAACCAGCAATTGCATTTAAAAGAAAATCCATCCCACAGGAATACATGTTGAGAGTGCAAGAATGTGGCATTATCTGTAAGACTGGAAAACTGTGATTTTTACTAGGGGGTTATTGAGATAGTTAACATCTGTGAAAGGATGTGTTGGTTACATGGAACATACTTCTGTATGTTAAGTGGGTTCACATCCATTTCCACCTGTGTCTACACATTATCCCCTAGTGATGGTCGTGAGGATTGGGGCCTCTCCCTGGTCGCGGAGGAGCTGGGACAGTCTTCGTTGAGAGGCGGTGGAGCTGGAGCAGCAAAGGGGAGGGGGCCTCACCCGTGGCCGCCCTAGCTGGGGCGGGAGGCGGATTAGAGAACATTCCGCAGATGCCGCTGCCGGGCCTTCCTCGCCTGCCTGGCGGCAGCCTTTTGAGGCCTCTGGCTGACCCGGCTCCTGGCTCCTCCTCGGAAGGCAGCCCGAAGTTCCTGTCAACGTGCACCTGGCCAGGCCCCTCCTCATGATGCGATGCTCATCTCTGAACGCCTTCGGGGAGGAACCCTGCCAGGTGAGGGAACCCTGCCAGGTGAGGGGTCAGAGGAGGGAGGGGGAGGAACCTCTTCGGGTCACGGGCGGCTGGATAGCATATATCTGTGCGGCCCCTGGGGACAGTGGTCACTGACAGCTCCCTGAACAGCTGTCGGGTGTCCTGGGTGAGGGCACAGGCCAGCACAGCGCGCAGAACCCAACCTTAAGGCCTTAGCAAGTGCAACAGCCTCTCGGCTCCCTCTGCCAGCCCCCAAAGTAGGAGATGCCCTTGCAATCACACTGTGGTCATGGTTTTTTTTCATCACTGCAGCTCAGTCCCAACCCCCAGGGCTCATGGAAGCTCCAAACACTGGTGGTGAAAGTGCCAGGAAGAGGTCAGCGTGGCCAGCCACCAGCCCTCACTATTCCACCGTCAGACGCTTTTCTGACTGTAGGAATCTGCCTCCCGTTTTCCCAAGTTCAAAGGCAGATGGCTGATCTGGGTGTGTCTGTCCCTGCTGCTTCCAGCTCCCAGGTCTTGTCGCATTAGCCGGGGAGTCAGGGGCTCTGCTCTGACTGAAGTCCTCTGACCCACAGAAGTGCTGCAGGAGCCCTCTGACTGGGGCCCCAGCAGCAGACTTGATTTAGGTGCTGGGCTGGTTGGAGCAGCACTGGCTCAGCTGGTCGCCAGTACATGGTGCTCTGTACTGACTCAGCTCCTGGCTGACCCACATTTAGGGCCTCTGAGCTCTCAGAGCTTCTCAGCAGATTCTCCCATAACCTCTGTGCTAACCTAAAGTTCAGAGTGCAGGCCTCCACAGTCCTGCTCACACATGGTCCCCTCACCAGTAAAAGGATATTTACGAGGTGTCCCCACATGGCAGGTACAAGGAGGACCTACCAGTCTGTGAGCTTGGGTGGTCTGCACTTCTCCCACCTCTTACCTTAGCTCTGAGTTTGAGCCTAATAAAAGCCCTTGCTGCCTCCCAGGCAAGTTCAGAGCTCCCTGCCACCCCCAGGCCTGTGCTAGGACTCCCTGCCTCTCCCAAGCTATCCTAGAACTCTCGGCCTCAATCAGGCCAAAAGGTGGAAACAACCTAAGTGCCCATCAATGGATGAATGGATAAACAAAATGTGGTATATCCATACGATGGAATATTATTCAGCCTTAAATAGAGATAAAATTCTGATACATGCTACAGCGTGGAAAGTCCTTGAAAACATTAAGCTAAATGAAATAAGCCAGACAAAAAGGACAAATATTGTATTATCCCACTTACATGAAGTTTCTAGAAGAGGCAAATTCATAGACATGAAAGGAGAAGAGAGGTTACCAGGGATTGGGAGGAGGAGGGTAACAGGAAATAATTTAATGTGTACACGGTTTCTATTTGGTGTGATAAAAAAGTTTTGGAAATAAATGGTGGTGATAGTTGCACAGCATTGTGAATGTGCAACTTAATGCCACTGAATTGTACGCTCATAAATTGTTAAAATGATAATTATTATGTTATGTATATTTTACTATAATAAGAAGACATGATAAGAAAATTCACTAAAACATTATTTGTAGTAGCGAAATAGTAAACTAAATATCAATCAATAAACTATGGAAAAACATGCAGTGGGACATTGAACATTAAAGAGGAAGGAAAGCTAAAAACATTTGCCATCTCTGATGACATTTATGGCTCAACATTCTTTATACCCCAACATGTCATAATTTCTGTTATTATTGGCACTTCAGTCCTAATAATTTTTTCCAATTTTGTGGATTAATTTAGTTCTTGAAATTAAGCACAAGTTTTTACACACACTTCAGGTTAATCTTTTCCCCCTATGTGTTTATGAACCAAAGTCAAAACTGCTCATTTTATGTATTGCTTGCACATATGTAGGTAACATGCAGGTTTGAGTAATGGCACGACAGATTAGGTTTTTATTTTTATTTTTTGCAGTACGCGGACCCCTCACTGCTGTGGCCTCTCCCGTTGCGGAGCACAGGCTCTGGACATGCAGGCCCAACGGCCATGGCTCACGGGCCCAGCCGCTCCGTGGCACGTGGGACCCTCCCGGACTGGGGCACGAACCTGTGTCCACTGCACCAGCAGGCGGACTCTCAACCACTGCGCCCCCAGGGAAGCCCCAGATTATTTTTTACTCTGAAGTCCATCCAAATCCTATTATAATCCCATGAATAGTATGAGCTTTAAGTTACGCCACTTTATGAGCTTTAAATATTTTGGAAATTTTAAAATTACCCTTTTTACTTACTTTTTTACTTTCTTGCTTTCTGATAATACAGGCATTTTAAAAGTGCTTCTTTGGGAAAGATATTTGTTTCTTTTCTTAACTTTTTATTGTGAAATGATTATAGATTTATAGGAAGCTGCAGTTATAGTACAAAGTGACCCAGGTAACTTTCATCCAAGACTGACATCTTTTACAAGTGTAGCATAATGTCAAAACCAGAAAATTGACATTGATACAATAAAGGGAACTAGACTACAGACCTTAGTCAATTTTCACCTTTTTAAAAACCTACGTTCATGTGTGTGTGCATGCATGTGTGCATGTGTCCAGTTCCTTGCAATTGGATCTCATTAATAACCACCATCAAGGTACTGAACTGCTCTGTCACCACAGAGGAGCTCTAATACTGCCCCTTTAGACTTACACTGCCCCGAAAACCCACTTCTCCGTAAAGCAACATCAAAAGTTGTCAAAACCAACTTTCTCAGTACTCTGGAAACTAATCAAAAATTTGCCACAACCCAAGGAGCATTTAATAAAGAAAAATATATAAAAAGGATTATATACCATGACGAGGTGTGATTTATATCACATTTAAGAAAACATTGGCTAACCCAAAGTCATGAAGATTTACTCTTATGTTCTCATCTAAAAGTTTTAGCTCTTACATTTAGGTTTTTATGATCATTTTGAGCTAATTTTTATGTGTAATATCCTTATGCCAACACCACACTGTCTTTGTGTAATTTTGCAGCTTTAAAATCAGGAAGTATGAGTCTTCCAACTTTGGGTTTTGGGTTGTTTTTTTTTTTCAAAATTGTTTTGGCAATTCTGAATCCTTGAATTTTCATATAAATTTTAGGATCAGTTTGTTGAATTATGAAAAGACTAGGCACCTGGAATTTTGATAGGAATTTTATTGACTCTGTAGATCAATCTGGGGAATATTGCCATCTTAACAATATTAAGTCTTCTGATCCATGAACATTGAATGTCTTTCTGTTTATTTAGATATTCTTTAAACTCTTTCTAGAAGGCTTTATGGTTTTCAGTGTACATAGCTTCCACTTCTTCTATTTAAGTATTTTATTCTTTTTGATGCTATTGTAAATGGAATTGTTTTATTAATTTCAATTGTTCAGTACTTCTTATTTTCCAATCTGGATGCTTTTTATTTCTTTTCTTGTCTAATTTCCTTGGCTCCAGCAAAATGCTGAATAGAAGTGGTGAGAACAGACATCTTTGTCTTGCTCCTCATCTTATGGAGAAAGCATCCAATCATTCACTATTAAGTATGATGTTAGCCGTGGAGGTTTTGCAGACAGTCTTGATCACATTAAGGAAGTCCTTTATATTCCCAGTTTGTTGAGTGTTTTATTGTGAAAGGGTGTTGAATTTTTTCAAATGCTTTTACTGCATCTATTGAGATTATCAATAGATAATGTAGATATGTAGACTTTGTTCTTAATCTATTAATGTAGTTTATTACATTAATTGATTTTGGGGTGTTAATCCAACCTTGCATTTCTGGCATGAATCCCACTTAGTCATGGTGTATAATTCCTTTCATTTGTTGCTAGATTCGGTTTGATAGTATTTTACTGAGAATATTTATGTCTACATTATATGAGATAATAGTCTGTAGTTTTCTTGTGATGGTGTTGTTTGTCTTTGGATCAGGGAAACACTGGCCTCAGAGAATGAGTTGAGAAGTGTTCCCTCTTCTATTTTCAGAGGAGTTTGTGAATGAATGACATTAATTCTTTAAATTATTGGTAGAATTCACCATTGAAGTCATCTGGTCCAAGGCTTTTCTTTGTGGAAAGTCTTAAAAATTACTAATCCAATCTTTGTAATAGCTCTATTCAGATACTCTCTTTCTACTTGAGTCTAGGTTGTTTGTGCTTTTTAGGAACCTCTCCATCTCATCTAAATTATCTCATTTGTTGGCATAACAGTTGTTCATAGTATTCCCTCATAAAACTTCTTTTTTTGGTAAATCATTCCTGATTATAGTATTTGAGTCCTTTTTTTCGTTGTCAGTCTAATTAAGATGTTGATCAATTTTGTTGCTCTTTACAAAGAAAAACTTTTTGGTTTTGTTGATTTTCTCTATTTTGTATTCTATTTTTTTATTTCATTGATTCACTCTAATCTTTATCAACTCCTTCCTTTTGTTTGCTTTGGGTTTAGTTTCTCCTCCGTCTTATTACTTAAGGTCGTTATTGATTTGAGAACTTTCTTTTCTTCATGTAGGCATTTGAAGCCATAAAGTTACTCTTAAGACTTGGTTTAGCTACATCTGATGTTTTGATGTGTTATGATGCTGTGCTTTATTTTCATTTATCTAATAGTATTTTCTAACTTACCTTGTCATATTTTCTTTGACCCATTGGTTATTTAGAGGTGTGTTATTTACTTCCCATATATTCGTGAATTTCTCAGATTTTATTCTATTATTCATTTCAGACAATTCCATTTTGGCTAAAGGACATAAGTGGTATGATTTTAATCCTTTAAATTTATTGAGGTTATTTTTTTTGATCTCGCATGCAGTCTATTCTAGAGAACATCCCATGTGTTCCAGAGAAGAATTCGTATCTTGCTGTTGTTGGGTGAAGCATTCTATAGATCTTAGGTCTAGTTGGTTTATGGTATTGTTCCAGTACTGTTCATCATTGTTTATCTTCAACTTTTGTTTTATCTATTATTGAAATGTGTTATTAAAGTATTCATCTTGACATTGTTTAATTGTCTATTTCTCCCTTCAATTCTTGCTACATGAATTTTGGACTCTCTTTTAGATGCATATATGTTTATAATTATGGTATCTTCATGAAGAATTGACCCTTTTATAATTTTTTATATCTTTATTGAAGTATAATTGCTTTACAATGTTGTGTTAGTTTCTGCTGTATAACAAAGTGGATCAGCTATATGTACACATATATCCTCGCTCTTGAGTCTCCCCCCCACCCTCCCTATCCCACCCCTCTAGGTCGTCACAAAGCATCGAGCTCATCTCTAGCAGCTTCCCACTAGCCATCCATTTTACATTTGGTAGTGTATATATGTCAGTGCTACTCTCTCACTTAGTCCCAGCTTCCCCTTCCCCCACTGTGTCCTCAAGTCCGTTCTCTATATCTGTGACTTTATTCCTGCCCTGCCACTAGGTTCATCAGTACCGTTCTTTTAGATTCCATATATGTGCATTAGCACCCAGTATTTTTCTCTTTCTGACTTACTTCACTCTGTTTGACAGACTCTAGGTCCATCCACCTCATTACAAATAACTCAATTTCGTTCCTTTTTATGGCTGAGTAATATTCCATTGTATATATGTGCCATATCTTCTTTATCCGATCATCTGTTAATGGACACTTAGGTTGCTTCCATGTCCTGGCTATTGTAAGTAGACCTGCAATGAACACTGTGGTACATGTATCTTTTTGTTTTTTTAACATCTTTATTGGAGTATAATTGCTTTACAATGGTGTGTTAGTTTCTGCTTTATAACAAAGTGACTCAGCTATACATATATCCCCATATCTCCTCCCTCTTGCATCTCCCTCCCACCTTCCCTATCCCACCCCTTAAGGTGGTCACAAAGCAGCGAGCTGATCTCCCTGTGCTATGTGGCTGCTTCCCACTAGTTATCTATTTTACATTTGGTAGTGTATATATGTCCATGCCACTCCCTGATTTTGTCCTAGCTTACCCTTCCCCCTCCCTGTGTCCTCAAGTCCATTATCTACATCTGCATCTTTATTTCTGTCCTGCCCCTAGGCTTTTCAGACAATTTTCTTATTTTTTTTAGATTCCATATATATGTGTTAGCATACAGTATTTGTTTTTCTCTTTCTGACTTACTTCACTCTGTATGACAGACTCTAGGTCCATCCACCTCACTACAAATAACTCAATTTCGTTTCTTTTTATGGCTGAGTAATATTCCATTGTATATATGTGCCACATCTTTTTTTTTTACACCTTTATTGGAGTATAATTGCTTTACAATGGTGTGTTAGTTTTTGCTTTATAACAAAGTGATTCAGTTATACATATACATATGTTCCCGTATCACTTCCCTCTTGAGTCTCCCTCCCTCCCACCCTCCCTATCCCACCCCTCTAGGCAGTCACAAAGCACCAAGAGCTGATCTCCCTGTGCTATGCGTCAGCTTCCTACTAGCTATCTACCTTATGTTTGGTAGTGTATATATGTCCATGCCTCTCTCTTGCTTTGTCACAACTTACCCTTCCCCCTCCCCATATCCTCAAGTCCATTCTCTAGTAGGTCTGTGTCTTTATTCCTGTCTTACCCCTAGGTTCTTCATGACATTTTTTTCCCTTAGATTCCATACATATGTGTTAGCATACGGTATTTGTCTTTCTCTTTCTGACTTACTTCACTCTGTATGACAGACTGTAGGTCTATCCACCTCATTACAAATAGCTCAATTTCGTTTCTTTTTATGGCCGAGTAATATTCTATTGTATATATGTGCCACATCTTCTTTCTGCATTCATCTGTCGATGGACACTTAGGTTGCTTCTATGTCCTGGCTATTGTAAATAGAGCTGCAATGAACATTGTGAGACATGACTTTTTGAATTATGGTTTTCTCAAGGTATATGTCCAGTAGTGGAATTGCTGAGTCATCTGGTAGTTCTATTTTTAGTTTTTTAAGGAACCTTCATACTGTTCTCCATAGTGGCTGTATCAATTTACATTCCCAACAACAGTGCAAGAGGGTTCCCTTTTCTCCACACCCTCTCCAGCATTTATTGTTTGTAGATTTTTTTGATGATGGCCATTCTGACTGGTGTGAGGTAATACCTCATTGTAGTTTTGATTTGCATTTCTATGATGATTAGTGATGTTGAGCATCTTTTCATGTGTTTGTCGGCAATCTGTATGTTTACTTTGGAGAAATGTCTATTTAGGTCTTCCAACCATTCTTGGAATGGGATCTTTGTTTTTTTGATATTGAGCTGCATGATCTGCTTGTATATTTTGGAGATTAATCCTTTGTCAGTTGCTTTGTTGGCAAATATTTTCTCCCATTCTGAGGATTGTTTTTTTTGTCTTATTTATAGTTTCCTTTGCTGTGCAAAAGTTTTAAGTTTCATAAGGTCCCATTTGTTTATTTTTTATTTTATTTCCATTATTCTAGGAGGTGGTTCAAATAGGATCTTGCTCTGATTTATGTCATAGAGTGTTCTGCCTATATTTTCCTGTAAGAGTTTTATAGTGTCTGGCCTTACGTTTAGGTCTTTGATCCATTTGGAGTTTATTTTTGTGTATGGTGTTAGGAAGTATTCTAATTTCATTCTTTTACATGTAGCTGTCCAGTTTTCCCAGCATCACTTATTGAAGAGGCTATCTTTTCTCCATTGTATATTCTTGCCTCCTTTGTCAAAAATAAGGTGACCATATGTGTGTGGGTTTATCTCTGGGCTATCTGTCCTGTTCCATTGATCTGTATTTCTATTTTTGTGCCAGTTCCATACTGTCTTGATTACCATAGCTTTGTAGTATAGTCTGAAGTCAGGGAACCTGATTCCTCCAGCTCCCTTTTTCTTTCTCAAGATTGCTTTGGCTATTCGAGGTCTTTTGTGTTTCCATACAAATTTTAAAATTGTTTGTTTTAGTTCTGTGAAAAATGCCATTGGTAAATTTGATAGGGATTGCATTGAATCTGTAGAATGCTTTGGGTAGTATAGTCATTTTCACAGTGTTGATTCTTCCAATCCAAGAACATGGTATATCTTTCCATCTGTTTGTACTTTTATAATTTTTAAATGTCCTTCTTTATCTCTAGTAATATTTTTGTTTTAGCATCTATTTTGTCCGGTATTGGTATAGCTACTTCAGTTCTTCTGTGGTGTTCATGGTATATTTTTTTACAACCTTTTCTTTTGGCCTATTTGTATCTTTGTGTCACTTGTGGACAACAAATAGTAGGATCTTTGTTTTATTTTGTTTTATCCAGTCTCATATTTTCTACATTTTGATTGGATATTTTAATCCATTCATAGTTAATGTTATTGTTGCTATTGTTGCATACATGTCTACCTTTTGATTTTTGTTTTCTATATGTCTCATACCTATTTTGTTCTGCTTTTTGTTTTCTATATGTCTCATACTTATTTTGTTTCCCCTTACTGCTTTCTTTTGCATTATTTTTAACATTTTCTGGTGTAACATTTTAATTAATTTAATAATATTTAACTGTATTTTTTGTGTGATTTTCTTAGTGATTGCTAAGGCTTACAATACAGCCATACCTTGAAGATATTGCAGATTAGGTTCCACACCATTGCCATAAAACAAATATTGCAATAAAGCAAGTCACATAAATTTTTTTTGTTTCCTAGTGTGTATGAAAGGTATGTTTACACTATACTGTAGTCTGTTAAGTGTGCAATAGCATTATGTCTAAAAATACAATGTACAGACCTTAATTTAAAAATATTTTATTGCTAAAACATGCTAAGCATCATCTGAGCCTTCAGCAAGTCATAATCTTTTTGCTGGTGAAGGGGTTGAAATATTGCCAAAATTACCATGACACAGAGACATGAAATGAGCAAATGCTGCTGGAAAAATGGCACCAATAGATTTGCTTGATACAGGGTTGCTGCAAACCTTCAATTTGTAAAAAAGTGCAGTATCTGCAAAACACAATAAAGTGAAGCACAGTAAAATGAGATGTGCCTGTATAAATCTTAACTTATCAAAGTTGACTCCAGATTTATATTAACTTAAATCAAGGATATGTAGAAACTTTACTCCTTTATAGTTTTACTTTTCCCTCCTTTTGTTGTATTACTATACATATTTTACATGTATGTGTGTGTGTGTTACAAACACAGTAATACATTGCTATAATTATTAATTTACCTAATTTTATGTCTCTTTAAGGAATCTGAGGGAAGAAAGAAGAGCAAGCATACAGTTATAGAGTTTATGTTAATTTTCTCATTTGCCATCTCTATCTTCATGTCTTCCTGTGAATTTGTGTTGCCATCTAATGTGACTTCCTTACCCAACCACCACCTTTGTGCTCTTATTATCATTATCAAATGTATTACATTTATATGTTAATGACCCCCAAATACAATTATATACATATAGCTTTATGAAATTGCTCTTAAAATAAGTTAAAGGAAGAAAAGAGAGGGTGTATACATTATACTGTCTTTTGTAATTACCTATATAATTACCTTTACCAGAACTCTTCATTTTTTCATATGGATTCAAATTGCCATCTGTGGTCACTTGCTTCCAGCCCAAAGAATTTCTTTAATAAATCTTGTGAAGCAAGTCTGCAAGCAGAAAGTTCTCTTATCTGGGAATGTTTTTACTATGCCTTCATTTTTTAAAGATATTTTTACTATATAAGATTCTTAGTTGATGGTTTTTGCTTTCAGCATTTTGAATATGTTATCCACTGCCATCTGGTTACCATTGTTTCTGATGAGAAGTCTGTTGTTAATATTTTGGAGGTCCCTTTTGATGATTCATTTTTCTTTTTCTGGTTTCAAGATTTTTCTTTTTGTCTTTGTCTTTCAATATTTCGACTATGATGTGTCTGGGTGTGTATCTCTTTGAATTTCTTCTACTTGAAGTTCTTGAGCTTCTTGGATGTTGTGTTAGCTTCCTATTGCTGCTGTAACAAATTACTACAGATTTAGGGCTTAAAACAAAACAAATTTATTCTCTTATTGTTCTGGATGTCAGAAGTCTGAAATGAGTCTTACAGGGCTAAAATTAAGATACCATCAGGGCTAGTTCCTTCTGGATGCTCCTGGGAAGAATCTGTTCCCTGTCCCCTCTAACTTCTGGAGGCTGCTGATATTCCCTGGTTTATGGCCACAGTAATCCAATCTCTTGCTACTGTCATATCTCCTACTACTCACTCTGACCCTTCTGCCTCCCTCTTATGAAGACCCTTGTCATTACATTGGGCCCACCCAAATAATCCAGTATAAATCTCCCTTTCTCAAGATCTTTAATTTAATCATTTCTGCAAAGTCTCTTTGCCATACAAGATAATATTCTCTGAGAATTAGGGTGAGGACATATTTGGGAAGGCCATTCTTCAGCTTACAACAGGTGTGTCAATTACTATTTTTCACCTAATGTGGAAAATGTTCAACAATGATTTCTTCTAACATTTGTTCTGTTCCTTCCTCCTTACCTTCTGGTATTCATGTTATGCATATGTTGCCCTTAATGGTGTCTAACATTTCTTGGAGGCTCTGTCAGTTTTTCTTCACTCTTTTTTCTTTATTCCTTCAGATTGCACAACTCTCTTCAAGATTGATGATTATTCTTCTACTTCAAATCTACTGTTGACTTCTGTAGTAAATTTTTCTTTTTGGTTATTGTTCCTTTTAGGCCCATAACTTTATTTGATTCTTTTTCATGATTTTTATCTCTATTGATATTATCTGTTTGGCCAGACATTGTCATCAGTAGTTTGAACATATTATAATAGCTTCTTTGACATCTTTGTTTACCAGAATGTTAGTGGCTTAAATATACAGGCTCTTTCACAGGCAGTTTCTATCACCTGTTTTTTTTCTTGTGTATCAGTCACACTTTACTGTTTATTTATATAGATTTTGTTAAAACAGGACATTTCAGATAATATATTGTAGTAACTTTGAATACTGCCCCCTCCCCCAGAAATGGGGCTTGTTGTACTGTTTGCTTGTTCAGTTGTTTAGAGCCCTGGCTGGTCTAGTTCAGTGAAATCCATTTCCCCTGCAATGTAGCCTCTGGTGTTGCTCCACAGAGTTAAGAGTCTTGGGAATGTGTGCAGTCTCCCTGTCCACCAGGATGACTGTGGTTTTAGCTGGCTCTCTTTGTCTCTGTGTCCAGTCTCCCCATCAAGTTTTTGGCTGGTCTGCCTCTACTGGTATCACACCCAGCTGTTATCCTCCACTAACTGTTAGCTGACTCCTCCAATGTTTATAACAACCCTGTGACATAAATTGCCCCACAGTCTGATCCAGTTAAAGTCAAGCTCCTTGGTAGGGGCAAGGGTGTTGCCAGTCTTTGAGGCTTGCTCCACCCATCCCCTAGGAAGTACTTTTGTGCTATGGAATAGGAGTTGTGTGTAGGGGCGGTGCGCAGGAGCAGGTATTGCTTTCCAGTTCCTGGCACTACCCACTATGGAGCTTCCACAGCTCAGAGCCAGGAAGGAGGGGATCTGCATATGTTCACTGGCTGTTGAATCTACCCAGAATAGTTCTTCTGCCCCAAGAAGCTGGTGGAGATGGGAGTTGCAACTCTGCTGCTAAGAACACCAAAGTAGCTTCCCCAGTACACAAAGCTGTTTTGGAAAGAGTTTCTGCACTCTTCACCAGGCACCCACCCAGATCCTCCCTACATGGTGGAAGGTGAGGGTGGGAAGATGGATGTTGCCTGGCTGCCACTACCCACTCAAGATAGGCCTTCTGTAGCATTGAGCAATGGAAGATAACATCTGCTGATGTTCACTGGCTGCCAGACCCATCCTGAATAGCTCTTCTATACCATGGAACTTGAAGAGATGGGAAATGCAACCTGGCTGCCTACTGAACTGAAACAGCAAGACAGAGATGTGAGGGAATGGATGCAGTCCCTAGCTTGAACGCCACAGTCTCCCATTTATTGAGTTTCTATAGATTTTTTTGTTTTTTTTGTTTTTTTTTGTTTTTTTTTTTGCGGTACGCGGGCCTCTCACTGTTGTGGCCTCTCCCGTTGTGGAGCACAGGCTCCGGATGCGCAGGCTCAGCGGCCATGGCTTACAGGCCTAGTCGCTCCGTGGCATGTGGGATCTTCCCGGACCGGGGCATCGGCAGGTGGATTCTCAACCACTGCACCACCGGGGAAGCCCCCATAGATTTTTTAAAATAAATATTTCTCAATTTGTTGTAAGCCCTTTGATCAATATCTAGTCTTTAAATGTTTATATCTGCAAATTTTGGCCAGGCTAATAGATGTCTCTCCAGGGGAGAGGTTTCCTTAAGCTCTTCACACCACCATTCTGGAAATCTTACCACATTCTTTTTATTGCTGAGTAGTATTCTTTTGTATGGATGTACTAGAATTTGTACAATCATTCACCCATTGAAGGACATTTAGATTATTTCCAGTTTTTTGCTATTATGAGTAAAGCTGCTATAGACATTCACATATAGATTTTTGTGTGAACAAAAATGCTCATTTCTCTGAAATACATGTGCAAGAGTGCAATTGCTGGCTTGTATGGTAAGTGCTTGTTTAATTTGGGAAGAAACTGCCAAACTATTTGCCAGAGAGCCTGTGCCATTTTACATTCTCACCAGCAATCTTTGAGAGGCCTAGATTCTCAATATCCTCACCAACGTTTGGTATTGTCACTATTTTTTAAAATTTTACCTGTTATATTAAGCGTGTAGTGATATCTTATTCCCCTAATAGCTAATGATGTTGAACATCTTTTCATTTGCTATTTACCATCAACTTTACCATCCCTTTGATAAAATGTCTATTCATGTCTTCTGCCCATTTATAATCAGATTGTTTGTTTACTGTTGAGTTTTGAGTGTTCTTCATATAGTCTAGGTGTGAGTCTTGTGTCAGATATATAATTTTTAAATGTTTTCTCCAACTCTTTATCTTGTCTCTTTATCCTCTTGGCATGGTATGTCGTAGAGCAAAAGCTTTAAATTTTGATTATGTATAATTTATTAATTTTTTCTTTTATGGATCATACTTTTGGTGTCTCATCTATGAACTGTTCACCTAGCTTTAGGCCCTGGAGATTTTTCTCCTAATTTTTTTTTAGCTTTTAAAATTTATTCATAAACCCATGGTCAATTTTGAAATAATTTTTTATGAAGTATAGAGTTTGGTTTACACTTTTTTACCTTATGTATGTCTAATTGCTCCAGCATCATTTGTTGAAAGACTATATTTACCCATATTTAAATGCTTTTCTGCCTTTGTCAGAAATTAGTTGGGCTTATTTCATTGGTATATTTCTGTTTGTCTATTTTATTCTAGTGATCTATGTGTCTTCTCTCCACTAATATCACACTGTCTTGATTATTGCCGATATTGTAGTAGGCCTTAACATCAGATAGAGTAATTCCTCTCACTTTATTCTTCTTTAAAATTTTTTTTTGGTATGCAAAAGAACCATTGCCTTTCCATATGAATTTTAGAAGAAGCTTATTTAGGTCTACAAAAATTTTTTTTCTGGTATTTTGATAAGAATGGTGTTAAATCTATAAATCATGTCCAAAATAATCCCTGGGGCTTAGGTTTTATGGATTTTACTCCCATGATTATTTATGTTATATGGCACAGTTGACCTTAAGATAGGAAGATTATCCTGAGTCTGACCTAATCACATGAACCCTTGAAAAGCAGAGAGCTTTTCCCAGCTGATAGCAGAAGGAAAAGTCAGAGAGATGCAAAACACAAGAAGGATTTGATGCACTGCAGCTGACTTGAAGATGGAGGAGCCATATGATGAGGAATGTCGGTGACCTCTAGGAGCTGGAAGTAGCCCCTGGTTGACAGCCAGCAGGTAAACAAGGACCTCAGTTATACAGATTCAAGAAATTGAATACTGCTAACAAGAATAAGCTTGAAAGTGAGTTTTTGCCCAGAGCCTCCACACGAGAACTCAGTCTGGCTGACAAGTTGATTTTGGCTTTGTGCAGAGAATTCAGCCACAGCATTCTGCACTTCTGACCTAATGAAACTGAGATAATATATATATGCTTTTATTTAAGCTGATAGGTTTGTGATAATTTGTTACGCAGCAATAGAAAACGAATACAGATTTTGGTACCAAGCATAAGCTGGTGCCTTAATAAGTACCTAAATGTGGGGTGGGTTTGAAATCTGGCAGTGGGTGGTGGCTGGAAATATTTTGTAGAGTATAATGGGAAAAGACTAGATTGTATAGAAGAAAATGATAGTAGCAAAGTGGATGTTGAGAATGCTGCAGGTGACTGGAAGAAGGAGGATCCTTGTTATGTAGTGGAAGAATGCTTAGCAAAAATTGTTTCCAAACTTCAAGAGGAGGCCTGGTTTCTACTTATTGCTACAGGAAAAATGCAAAAGGAGAGATAAATTGAGGGAAGATCTGTTAAACAAAAAGACACCAGGGCTTGATGATTTTGAAAATTCTCATCCATGCTGTTTCTTTTATCAGCAGTTTTCCCTTTACATTGCACAGTAGTATTCTGTCATATCAGTGTACCACAGTTTGTTCATGCATCTGTCAGTTATAGGACATTTGGATTGTTTACTCTTTTGGCAATTATGAATAAAGCTATAAACATTTATGTACAGGTTTTGAACAAACACAAGCTTCCATTTCCTTTGCATAGATAACTAGATGTGGGGTTGCTGGGTCATATGGCAAATGCACATCTAACTTTACAGAAGATTATCAACTGACTTCAAAGTGGCAGTACCATTTTGCATTCCCACCAACAATGGTTCAGAGTTCCAGTTGCTCCACATCCTTGTCAGCACTTGGTAATATCAATGGTGTTGTATGTATAGCAGTATCACATTGTTGTTTTAATATGCATTTTTCTAATAACTAATGATGTTGAGTATCTTTTCACATGCTTAATTGCTATACATATATTTGATGAAGTGTCTTGAAATATTTTTGTTATTTTCTTATATTAAGTTTTGAGATTTTTATATATTCTGGATATGTCACCTATCCGACATGTGTTTTGCAATTACCCCACCCTCATGGATCATCTTTTCATCATTTTGCCAATTTCTACGAAAAAAAAAAGCTTGCTGGGATTTTTATGAAGATTGTGTTGAATCTATAGGTCAATTTAGGGGAAGCAGCTATTCTTAAGCAATATTGAATCTTCTAGTCCATGAATGTGGTATATCTCTACATTTATTTAGGTCTTCTTTGACTTCCTTTATTATACACATCATTCAACATTTAGATATTACACACTTTTCTATATTTATGCCTCTGCACCTTATGATTTTTAGTTATTATTACAAGTAGCATTTTTAAAACGTTCAGATTCCAATTGCTCATTGCTATTATGTAGAAATACAGCTGATACTTGTGTACTGACCTTGTATCCTGCAACCTTGCAAACTCATTATTTCTAGTGGCTTTTTTTTTCTTAAAAGTTTTTCTGATCTCCTTGACTGTAGCACACACAAAAAGTGACAGTTCTCCCAGGCTCCATCAGGAGTAGAGGAAGAGCAGAGGACAAGAGTGAAGAGATTTCTTTTTCCAGGCCTAGGCTTGTGAAAAACGATGGCCAAGTGTTAGTCCTCAGCAGGGCCCACAGAGGGGCTGTATTCCTAGTCAGCCCTCTTGAGTCTGGAGCATCAGCATCTCCAAGAATTCATTTATATTCAAAAAATATGGGGAGGGAAATCCACTGTTACTTGTTGAACTGGAAAGAATAGACCCCATGGTCTGAGGGAGCATCCACAGTCACTTGATTTTGCTGGCCGCTGCTCTCCTCAACTGAAAAAGAGGAAGGCACAGGGGTGTATTGGGAGATGTAAGCTCCTTGCATAGCTGCAGCTGTTGGCATATATATGCCCTTGCTGCTCAGGGAAAGGTGGCCCAGTTGCTGGGTAAGAGATCCCATCATGGAGGCAGGCTGGAGAGAAATGGGATGATACATTCCTGGTGTCAGAATTGAACCTGAAGGCTACATGAGATATGACTGGTGGTGCATCCAAGATGGGTTAGATACTTATAAGAGGAGATTTCTGAGTTACTCTCTGATATGAAGACACAGGAGATGGAAGATATGGGGACAGTGCAGACTGAGCAAGCATCTTGTTGGGGGTGATGTTATAAGGAGCTGAGTAAAACCCATTCTGAAGAGCTGTGGTGGGGTCATAGGTCAAGGCCATACCACACATGTCTGCATTCCTTGGCCAGGCTTTCCATTTTGCATAAAATTTCCTTGGTTCTGTCATTTCTTTGGACCCCCGTCAGCAAATTTGCAAAGCAAGGGATCAGATGGGGCTGGTACACCAGGAGGTGCCTTAATATATTTTCCAAAGTGATGATAGTTTTACACTTCTCTGTGGGGGCTCCATCCTTGCAAAGCCAACCCCTCTGCTGGTTCCACTGGTATTTCGAAGGATTCGAGTGGAGATAACCTGACCAAAGGACTTTAGCATTCCTTCCAGTTTTTGCTCATCCGTTGACAATGGGAGGTTTGAGATGTATAAATTTGTGGGGTTCTGCTCCGGTTGCTTTGCCATCTGTGCTTGTACACCACTGGTTTTCAGTGCTTTTACAGCTTTCTGTGTTGCTGAAGGGCTGTCAAAGTCCACAAAGCCATAGCCTTTGCACTTGTTTGTGGTCTTGCCTAGTATGGCCTTAGTGGAGACAAACTTGCCGTATGGCTGACACAACTTGACTAGGTCCTGGTCAGTAGCGCTTGGCTGCAATGCCCTGATGTAGAAGTTGATTTCACTCAGCTGGTCATTTACAGGTACTCCCACTGCTGCTGTTAGGGATACTGTTGACTGGACTTGGTGGTGCCATTTGCTAAGACAATGGCACATATGACCAACCTGAAATTTATGCCCAAGCCGAAGTTCACAGAGTTGGGATGTTTGTTCAAACTGTCTCTGAGCAAAACCGCATGCTGGAGTCTAGGTGTTTGTTCGACCTCCATGCCGCACTGTGAGGTGGGGTACTGAGGGCCGCATCTGGCCTTCGAATGTCGAAGCTCACTAAGAGACCTCTTGAACAGAGCTCACTCTTATCTGAGTGTAGAGAGGGACCGCTCTCCCCTCTCTCTGAGAATTCCATCATTCTGACGCTTCCGCGTCCTCAGCCTTTGCAACTGTCCCACCTCAGCGTTCCCGCCCTCAGCCTCTAGTAGCTTTTTGATAAATTATTTGGAATTTTCTACATGGGCAACCATGTGAATAGAAATGGATTCACTCCTTGCTTTCTCTTTTTATAAAACTCTTTTTATTTCTTTTTCTTCTTTTGTTACACTGGCCAGGAACTCCACGACAATGTTGAATAGGAGTGGTAAGAGTGGACATTCCTGTCTTCTTTCTGATCTTAAGAGGAAAGCCTTAACTGTGATGTGAGTGGTAGGTGGCTTTCTCTTTCACCCAAGAATCCTCTAGAAGTTGTGGGGTTTTTTTTTTTCTAGGTTTAGAGATGTTTTGGAAAAGCCCCACATTTTATTACTGATTTTGAGCTTTAAGCCATTGTAGTCAGTGGACACGACCTGTATTATATAAAAATTTGGGACTTGTTGAGATATTGCTTGTAGTCTATTATAGGCTTTTATTTGAAAGACATTCTACCTATGTTTTAAAAGAATGTGTATTCTCTCTCCAGAGTTCACAGTTATAAATCTTAATCCAACATTACAATAAGAATAGTATTTTTCTTCATCTATCTGTAAATGAACATTCCACTTTGCAAGCCCAAACTGCTTGTTATGTAAAACTAGATCTCACTTAGTTCAGGAGTTATCCCCATCCTGGGAAGGATGATGACTTTGTTTATGCCAAGGCATTGACATGGGGATATCTCATCTTTGGTCATCATTCATCTTGCAGATGTGCATGGACTTTGATGGGACTCTGGTCATTGGCTCCTGTCCCTTCCTGGATCGACCTCCTGATCCAAAACACATGGCTCCCACTTTCACTGGTCTCTGGGCTCCATTCAGCCTCTCAGAGATATATCCTCCTGGGAAATTTGAGCTGCTCTCAAGCCCACCATTGATATGCTCAACACCAATAAGCTCCCTATACCCATAGGGAAACTCTGGTTTTGATGCTTTATGCCTACTTATTCAGGAAAAGGGAGTGTATTTCCACTACAGCTCTCATGTCCAACACTTTTGTGGGGGTCTGGCTTCCCAGAACAACAAGGCACAGGGCCCTTTTGAGAGCTGTTTTGAGATGTATCTCTCTTGCTTCCCCTCTGTCACCTGCCCCTCAAGTCCAGACAATCTTTCCATACTCTGAGGGTAGAAGGGAAGACAATTATTTTAATTTTGAAAGATTTTTATATTAGACATATAAACATTTGGTGAAAATATAGTTTTATTCCCTTCATAAAGATTAGATTAAAATTTTTATTGTGATGAAATAGACGTAGTATAAAATCTCTTTTAAAACATTTATAGTGTACAGTTCAGTGGCATTAAGTACACTCATAGCATTGTGCAGCCATCACCACCATCCATCTCCAGAACTTTCTATTTTCCCAAACTGAAACTCCGTCCACATTAAACTAACTCCCCATTTCCCACCTCCCCCTGCCCTTGGTTACCACCACTCTACTTACTGTCCCTATGAATTTGCCTGTTCTAGGGATCTCATATAAGTGGAATCATACAGCATTTGTTCTTTTGTGTCTTGCTTATTTCACTCAGCATAATGTTTTCAAGGCTCATCAATATTTTAGAATGTATCAAAATTTCATTCATTTTTAAGACTGGGTCTAAACTGTTGTTAAAGACAGTCAGTGAATTCTGAACTTTGATTTTTGTGTTTTTCATTTTTGGTTCTTTTTTGAATCTTCTATGTCAAATTTATAGTTTCCAGTTGTTACAGAAATTTACAAGCTTGGTTTTATCCCCTTGAACATAATAAGGACATTTGTTTTATAGTTTACATTTGTGTTACTGATAATCCAAGTATTTGGATTTCTTCAGGTCTGTTTTTCTTTTTTAAAAAATATTTAGTGTTTCAAATCCTTTGGAGGGAACAATAGCTTTCAGTTGCTATTCTACCTGGAATTCTATACCTTTCCCTGGTATAACTTTTTATATTTTGAAAGTCTGGAATGAGATTCAGAATTAGTTTATCTATACCAAATGAGTTCTTTTTAGAAGGACTGACAGACTAAATTAAAACAAAGAAAAAGAGAGAAAGAAAGGAAGGAGGATGGAAGGGAGGGAGCAAGGGAGGGAGGGAGGGAGGGAAGGAAAAAAGGAAAAGAAACCCTTAGAATGGAATATTCAATAATTTTTCTTTTGTTTGTTTGTTTCAAATATACTTTTCAAGTTTTGGAGTTTTCTGCATGAAACCTATGCTGTTTTATCAGCATTGTTTTACAATCCAAACATTTAGAAGGGAAATAATGTTTATATATAATGAAAATAACATTTATTATCTTCTATTTCAAAGCATCTCCACCCTTTGAGGGCATTAATATCTTCTTCATTACCTACTAAAGAATACTGTTTATTCTATTCCTATGTTATTCGCCTTCATCTGTCTAAATAGTTTATATCTAGTTGGGTGCAACCTATTTATAAACTTGGAAAAGTTACAATTCAAAAAAAATTTGCCTAATTATTCCCATTTGATTCCTTTAGAACAGAGGAAAATATTTTGACAGTATGGCCTGTGGTTCTTATCTAGCCTTTCACCTTTTACTTATAAATAAAGTTTTATTGAAACACAGCCGTGCTCATTTCTTTATATATTGCCTAAGGCTGTTGCCCTATAATGGCAGAATTGAGCAGTTGTGACAGAGACAGTGTGACACACAAATTGTAAAATATTTTTTTATCTGGCCCTCCACAGAAAAATTTTGGAGACCCCTGCTTTAAAGGATTGCTGTCCACTAAATCTTACTAATTGTGGAGGTCTGATTACTTCCTTTCCCAGATTTTTCTTTTTTTTATAGAAGTATAGATGAATTACAATATTATATTAGTTTCTGGTGTACAACGTAGTAATTCAATATTTTTATAGATTACACTCCATTTAAGGTTATTACAGATTAATGACTAAATTTCCTGAGCTTTACAATATGTCTTTGTTGCTTATTTATTCTATACATTGTAGTTTGTGTCGCTTAATCTTATACAACTATCTCACCCCTCCCCCCTTCCCTCTCTCTACTAATAACCACCATTTTGTTCTCTATATCTGTGAGTCTGTTTTGTTATATTCATCACTTTTATTTTTTTAGATTCCATATACAAGTGATAACATGGAGTATTTGTCTTTCTCTGTCTGTCTGACTTATTTCACTAAGCATAATATACTCTAGGTCCATCCATGTTGTTGCAAGTGGCAGAATTTCATTCTTTTTTATGGCTGAGCAATAGTCCACATCTTCTTTATCCATTCATCTGTTGATGGATACTTAGTGTGCTTACATATCTAGGATATTGTAAATAATGCTGCTATGACCATTGGTGTGCACGTATCTTTTCAAATTAGTGTTTTTATTTTCTTTGAATATATAGTCAGCAGTGGAATTACTGGATCATATGGTAGTTCTATATTTAGTTTTTTTTGAGAAACCTCCATACTGTTTTCCATAGTGGATGCACCAATTTACAATTCCACCAAGTGTACTAAAGTTCCTATTTCTCCACAGCCTTGACAATATTTATTATTTGTAGACTTTTGATGATAGCCATTTTGACAGGTGTGAGGTGATATCTCATGGAGGTTTTGCTTTGCATTTCTCTGATCATTAGTAATATTGAGCATTTTTTTCATGTACCTGCTGTTCATCTGTATATCTTCTTTGGAAAAATTTCTATTCAGTCTTCTGCCAATTTTTAAATTAGATTCTTTGTTTTCTTGATATTGAGTTGTATGAGTTCTTTATATATTTTGGATATTAACCCTCATTGGTCATATCATTTGCAAATATTTTCTCCCATTCAGTATGTTGTGTTTTTGTTTTGCTGATGGTTTCCTTTGCTGTGCAAAAGATTTTAAGTTTAATTAGATCCCATTTGTTTATTTTTGCTTTTATTCCTTTTGCCTTAGGGGACAGATTTCAAAAAATATTGCTACTATTTATGTCAAAGAGTGTTCTGCCTGTGTTCTCTGCTAGGAGTTTTATGGTTTCAGGTCTTACATTTAGGTCCTTAATCCACTTTGAATTTATTTTTGTATATGAGATAAGGAAATGTTCTAATCTCATTCTTTTACATGTAGCTGTCCAGTTTTCACAGCACCACGTGTTGAAGAGACAGTCTTTTCTCCATTGTATATTCTTGCCTCCTTTTTCATAGATTAATTGACCATAAGTGTGGGTTTATTTCTGGGCTCTCTATTCAGTTCCATTCATCTATGTGTCTGTGTGCCATGCTGTTTTGATTACTGTTGCTTTGTAGTATAGTCTCAAGCCAGGGAGTGTGATACTTCGAACTGTGTTCTTTTTTCTCAAGAATGCTTTGGCAATTCAGGGTCTTTCTGTGGTTCAATATAAATTTTAAGATTATTTGTTCCAGTTCTGTAAAACTGTCATGGATAATTTGATAGGGATTGCATTACATATGTAGATTGCTTTGGTAGTATGGATATTTTAACAATATTAATTCTTCCAACCCAAGAACATGGGATATCTTTCCATTTCTTTGGATCATTTTAAATTTCTTTCATCAATATTTTATAGTTTTCAAAGTATAGGTTTTTCACCTTCTTGGTTAAGTTTACCCTAGGTATTTTTTTGATGCAATTTTAAACGGGATTGGTTTTTTACTTTCTCTTTCTGATAGTCATTATTATTATGTTGAAAAGCAACAGGTTTTCGTATATTAATCTTTTATCTTGCAATTTTATTGAATTCACTTATTAGTTCTAATCGTTTTTTGGTGGAGACTTTTTCTTTTTCTTGTCTGATTGCTGTGGCTAGGACTTCCAACACTATGTTAAATTGAAGTGGCAAGAGTGGGCACCTTTGTCTTGTTTCTGAATTTAGAGGAAAGACTTTCAGTTTTTCACAGTCGAGAATGATGTTAGGTAAGATTTTGTCATAAATGCCCTTTATTATATTCAGATATGTTTCCTCTATACCAACTTTGATGAGAGTTTTTATGATGAATCGATGTTGCATTTTGTCAAATGCATTTTCTGCATCTATTGAGACGATCATGTGATTTTTATCCTTCTGTTTGTTAATGTGATGTATCACATTGATTGAATTCACCTTGTGAATATTGAATCATCCTTGCATCCCTGGAATAAATCCCACTTGATCATGACATATAATCCTTTTTATACATTGTTGGATTTGGTTTCAATATTTTTTTTACATTTATAGGCACATGAAATAGCCTTTACTATTATATCTGTTAACAATATATAACAGATTATCCAGTTGTTAATGATTTATTTCACATTTCAATTTGGATTTTAAAAATTTATAACATTTCTTCAATTTCCAGATATTTAAGAAAATAATTTATCTCTTTATCTCTTATTTTCTTTAAGAAAATTATTTTTTAAATTTGATTTTTATTTTATATTGGAGTATAGTTGATTTACAATGTTGTGTTAGTTTCAGGTGTACAGCAAAGTGATTGTTACACATATATATATATCCATTATTTTTCATATTTTTCCCCATATAGGTTATTACAGAATATTAAGCAGTGTTCCCTGTGCCATACAGTAGGTCCTTGTTTGTTATCTATTTTATATATAGTAATGTGTATATGTTAATCCCAAACTCCTAATTTATCCCTCCCCCCCAATGATGTTTCCCCTTTGGTAACCATAAGTTTGTTTTCAAAGTCTGTGTGTCTGTTTCTGTTTTGTAAATAAATTCATCTGTATCATTTTTTTTCGATTCCACATATAAGTGATATCATATGATATTTGTCTTTCTCTGTCTGTCATACTTCACTTAGTATGATAATCTCTATGTCCATTCATGTTGTTGCAAATGGTATTTTTCATTCTTTTTATGGCTAATATTCCATTGTATATATGTACCACATCTTCTTTATCCATTTCTCTGTTGATGGACATTTAAGTTGCTTCTATGTCCTGGCTATTGTAAATAGTGCTGCAGTGAACACTGGGGTGCATGTATCTTTTCAAATTATGGTTTTCTCCAGATATATGCCCAGAAGTGGGATTGCCGGATCATATAGTAACTCTATGTTTAGTTTTTCTAATAAACCTCCATACTGTTCTCCATAGTGGCTACATCAATTTACATTCCCACCAACAGTGTAGGAGGGTTCCCTTTTCTCTGCACCCTCACCAGCATTTATTGTTTGCAGACTTTTTCATGATGGCCATTCTGTTTGGTGTGAGGTGATACCCCATTGTAGTTTTGATTTGCATTTCTCTAATAATTAGGGTTGTTGAACTTTTTTCAAGTGCTTTTTGGGCATCTGTCTGTTTTTTTGGAGAAATGTATATTTAGATCTTCTGCCCACTTTTTGATTGGGTTGCCTTTTTTTTTTTAATTGAGCTGCATGAGCTGTTGGTATATTTTGGAGATGAATCCCTTGTTGGCTGCTTCGTTTGTATTTATTTTCCCCCATTCTGTTGTTGTCTTTGTTTATAGTTTCCTTTGCTGTGCAAAAGCTTTTAAGTTTAATTAGGTCCCATTTGTTTATTTTTGTTGTTATTTTCATTACTCTAGGAGGTGGGTCCAGAAAGATATGCTGAGATTTATGTCAAAGCGTGTTCTGCCTATGTTTTCCTTTAAGTGTTTTACAGTATGCAGTCTTACATTTAGGTCTTTAATCCACTTTGAGTTTATTTTTGTGTGTGGTGTTAGAGAATGTTCTAATTTCATTCTTTACATGTAGCTGTCCAGTTTTCCCAGCACCACTTACTGAAGAGCCTGTCTTCTCTCCATCATATAGTCTTGCCCCCTTTGTCATAGGTTAACAGACAGTAGGTGCATGGGTGTATTTTTGGGCTTTTTATTCTATTCTATTAATTTATATTTCTGTTTTTGTGCCAGTACCATACTGTTTTGATGACTGTAGTTTTGTAGTATAGCCTGAAGTCAGGGAGCCTGATTCCTCCACCTTCATTTTTCTTTCTCAAGTTTGCCTTGGCTATTCAGGGTCTTTTGTTTTTTCATAAAAAATTTAAAAAAAGTTTGTTCTAGTTCTGTGCAAAATTCCATTGGTAGTTTGACAAGGATTGCATTGAATCTGTAGATTGCTTTGGGTAGTATAGTCATTTTGACAATATTGATTATTCCAATCCCAGAACATGATATCTCTCCATCTGTTTGTATCATCTTTGATTTCTTTCATCAGCATCATATAGTTTTCAGAATACAGGTCTTTTATATCCTTAGGTAGATTTATATCTAGATATTTTATTCTTTTTGATGAGATGGTAAATGGGATTGTTTCCTTAATTTCCCTTTGTGATCTTTTGTTGTTAGTGTATAGGAATGCAAGAGATTTCTGTGTATTAATTTTGTATCCTGCAACTTTACCAAATTCATTGATGAGCTCTAGTAGTTTTCTGGTAGCATCTTTAGGATTTTCTATGTATAGTATCATGTCATCTGTAAACAGTGACAGTTTCACTTCTTTCCAAATTGAATCCTTTTATTTATTTTTCTTCTTTGATTGCCATGGCTAGGACTTCCAAATCTATGTTGAATAAAAGTGGTGAGAGTAGACATCCTTGTCTTGTTCCTGATCTTAGATGAAATGCTGTCAGCTTTCCCCCCACTGATACCAGTGTTAGCTGTGGGTTTGCCATATATGACCTTTGTTATGTTGAGGTATGTTCCCTCTATGGCCACTTTCTTGAGAGTTTTTATCATAAATGGGTGTTGAATTTTGTCAAAATCTTTTTCTGCATCTATTGAGATGATCATGTGATTTCTATTCTTCAATTTGTTAATGTGGTGTAGCACACTGATTGATTTCTGGATATTGAAAAATCCTTGCATCCCTGGGATAAATCCAACTTGATCATGGTGTATGATCCTTTTAATGTGTTGTTAGATTCCCTTCGCTAGTATTTTGTTCAGGGTTTTTGTCTATGTTCAACAGTGATATTGGCCCGTAAATTTCTTTTTTTATGATATCTTTGTTTGGTTTTGGTATAGGGTGATGGTGGCCTCATAGAATGACTTTGGGAGTGTTTCTTTGTCTGCAATTTTGGGGAAGAGTTCCAAAAGGATAGGTGTTAACTCTTCTCTAAATATTTGATAGCATTTACCTGTGAAGGTTTGCTAATATTTTGTTGAGTAGTTTGCCTCTTCATTTATCAAAGATACTGGTAATTTTTTTTTGCAGTGTCTTTGTCTGGTTTTGGTATCAGGGTAATGGTGGCCTCATTTATTTTTGATTTTACAATTTCTTGGCTATTAATCTTTGTACTAGCATATTTAAGTGGTTGATACTCAGCCATTACTATGTATTTGGTTTTTAAAAAAATTTATTGGAGTATTGTTGATTTAAAATGTTGCATTTGTTTCTCTGTACGGCAAAGTGACTCAGTTATACATACACATATATCCACTCTTTTTTTAGATTCTATTCTTATATAGATCATTACAGAGAATTGAAGCTATAAACTTCCCTCTTAGAACTGCTTTTGCTGCATCCCATAGGTTTTGGATGGTTGTATTTTCTTTGTCATTTGTCTCTAGGTATTTTTTAATTTCCTTTTTTATTTCTTCAGTGATCCATTGCTTGTTTAGTAACATATTGTTTAGTCTCCATATGTTTGTGGGGGTTTTTTTTACAGTTTTTCCCCCCTGTAATTGATTTCTGATCTTATAGCCTTGTGGTTGGAAATGATGCTTGATATGATTTCAGTTTTCTTAAATTTACCAAGGCTTGATTTGTGGTTCAAGATGTGATCTATCCTGGAGAATGTTTCATGTGTACTTGAGAAGAAAGTTTACTCTGCTGCTTTCAGATAGAATGTTCTGTAGATATCAATTAAGTCCATCTGATCTAATGTGTCATTTAGGCTTGTGTTTCCTTATTAATTTTCTGTCTGGATGATTTGTCCATTGGTGTAAGTGGGGCATTAAGTCCCCCACTCTTACTGTGTTACTTTCAATTTCCCCTTTGATGGCTGTTAGCATTTGCCTTATATATTGAGGTGCTCCTATGTTGGGTGCATATATATTTACAATTGTTATATCTTCTTTTGGATTAATCTATTGCTTATTACGTAGTGTCCTTCCTTGTGTCTTGTAACAGTCTTTATTTTAAAGTCCATTTTGTCTGATATAAGTATTGCTACTCCAGCTTTCTTTTGATTTCCATTTGCATGGAGTATCTTTTTCCATCCCCTCACTTTCAGTCTGTATGTGTCTCTAGATCTGAAGTGGGTCTGTTGTAGACAGCATATATACGGGGTTTTTTTTGTATCCATTCAGCCAGTCTACGTCTTTTGGTTGGCACATTTAATCCATTTACATTTAAGGTAATTATCAATATGTATGTTCCTATTACCATTTTCTTAATTGTTTTGGGTTCGTTTTTGTAGGTCTTTTTTCTTCCCTTCCTCTTTTGTTCTCTTCTCTTTGGTTTGATGACCACTTTCAGTGTTGTGTTTGGGTTGCTTTTTCTTTTTTTGTGTGTGTGTGTATCTATTGTAGTTTTTGGGTTTGCTGTTCACATGAGGTTTTGATTCATCTGTCTCTATATATACAAGATTGTTGTAAGTTGCTGCTCTCTTTCCCACCTAAAGTATTTCCTTTAGCATTTGTTGTAAAGCTGATTTGGTGGTGCTGAATTCTCTTAGAGTTTCTTGTCGGTAAAGCCTTTGATTTTCCATCAAATCTGAATGAGAGCCTTGCTGGGTAGAGTATTCTTGGTTGTAGATTTTTCCCTTTCATCACTTGAAATATATCCTGCCACTCCATTCTGGCCTGCTGTGTTTCTGCTGAACAATCAGCTGATAACCTTATGGGCATTCCCTTGCTTGTTATTTGTTGCTTTTCCCTTGTGCTTTTAATAATTTTTCTGTCTCAAAATTTTTTGTCAGTTTGATTAATATGTGTCTTGACATGTTCCTCCTTTGGTTCATTCTGTATGGGATTCTCTGCACTTCCTGGACTTGAGTAAGTGTTTCATTTCTCACATTAAGGAAGTTTTCAGCTATAATATGTTCAAAAATTTTCTCAGGCCCTTTTTCTTTCTCTTCTCCTTCTGTGACCCCTATTATGCAAATGTTGGTGCATTTAATACTGTCCCAGAAGTCTCTGAGACTGTCCTCACTTCTTTTCACTCTTTTTTCTTTATTCTGCTCTGTGGCATTGATTTCCACCACTCTGTCTTCCAGCTCACTTTTTCGTTCTTCTGCCTCCGTTTTTCTGATATTGATTCCTTCTAGTGTATTTTTCATTTCAGTTATTGTATCATTCACCTCTGTTTGTTTGTTCTTTAAATCTTCTAGCCCCTTGTTAAACATTTCTTATATCTTCTTGATCTGTGCCTCCACTCATTTTCCGAGATTTTGGATCATCTTTACTATCAGTACTCTGAATTCTTTTTCAGGTAGATTGCCTATCTTCTCTTCATTTAGTTGTTCTTGTGTGTTTTTATCTTGCTCCTTCTTTTGCAACATATTTCTCTGTCATCTCATTTTGTCTAACTTTCTGTGTTTGTGGTCTCCTTTCCACAGGCTGCAGGATATAGCTCCTCTTATTTCTGGTGTCTGCTCTCTGGTGGGTGAGGTTGATCCAGGGGCTTGTGTACACTCCCTGGTGTGAGGAACTGGTACCTGCCCTCTTGTGGGTGGAGCTGGGTATTGTCCCTCTGATGGACAGTGCCGTGTCAAGGAGTGTGTTTTGACGTGACTTTGAGCTCAGTACAACTTTAGGCAGCCTGTCTTCTGATGGATGGGGCTGTGTTTCTATCTTGGTGGTTGTTTGGCCTGAGGCTTTCCAACTCTGGATCCTACAGGCTGTTGGGTGGGGCTGGGCCTTGGTGCCAAAATGTGGACCTCTGGGAGATCTCACTCCAATCACTATTCCCTGGGGCTTTCACTACCAGTGTCCTTGACTCCACAGTGAGCAATAGTCAACTTTCACCTCCCCCGGAGACCCTCTAAGACCCCTAGGTAGGTGTAGCCCAGGGTTCTATGGAGGTACTGCTTTGTGCTGGGTCCCAGTGCAAGTGAGACCTTGTGTGAGCCCTCCAAGAGTGGAGTCTTTTCTCCCAGCCTGGTGGAGCTCCTGAACTCAAGCCTTGCTGGCCTTCAATCCTAAATGCTCTGGTGGTTCTTCTGCCTGATGCCAGCCCCTCAGACTGTCTTGGAGGACTATTTTATGTAAAAACATCCTTGTGTAGCCTGTGTGGGTTTAATACTTTTTGATGCAAGTGTTGTTTTTATTATAGATGTCTGCCACCTCTTTCCTCAGTGTATGCTGGCCATTATCCCCTTTATAGGAGGTGTGACTGATGTTGTGAGGACCAGAACCTGCACTGGATATTGAGCAGGGCCTCCCCTTTGCTCTGTGGTTGTCACTGCCCTGTCAGAGGAGGGATCTGCTCCTTAGATGTTGAAGTATAGGCCCCCAGTTCTGTTTCTTAGCTGTGTTTCTGATCTGCGGTGTGAGGTAGGTGGGATTGGAGCACTCCCACTGGGAGGGAAGCCACTGAGTATTCCTCCTCTGGAGCTGTTTACCTATGGGTGTGCTCTGTTGTGTCACCCATTGTGTGAGCTCTCAGATTACACTGTTGTTGGCACTGCCTATGGCCCCACCTTAACTATGGGTATGCCGGCAATTGGCCCTGGTGTCTCTCAGACGTTGTTTTCACCAGGCCACCAGTGTAGATCCACTGAAGTTAGGTTCCAGGATTGCAGTAATCATGGATCTGGACCCACTGTGGGTGCTATGGGAGCAGTTCTGACTCTAGCCTGGCCCAACCCTCCTGTGTATGTGACCACAAAGTCTACAGCTGCTAAAGCTAGGCCTGTCTTAGCTGTGGGAGCACTTGTTGTCTGTTCAAATGTTCTGTAGGTGCTGAGTTGACAAGGCCAGTTGCAGGGGTATCAATTCATGGTTTGCACAGCTGCAAGGAGAGGTTTCAGCTTTACTTCCTTAGTTGCATGTCCCCAGGGGCTCAGCTGTAGTTTCAGCCCTACCTCTGCATGTGGGCCACCCACACGGGTCTGCTCCTGAGGCTTCCCTGGAGCACACAAGTCTGCCCCAGTGTGGAGGAGGTGCAGAGGTGGCACAGTGGCCAGGGATGCAGGAGGCCCAGTGGCAACAGGTGCGTAGGGGAGCCAGAGGCCATGGGCACAAGAGTCGGCCCTGGCAGGGACCCTTCCTACTGTCTGGTCACACATGTGAGAGAGCCGGCCCCAGCAGTGACTAGGCACATGGGGGAGCCAGCAGTCGTGGGCATGATAGAGCCAACCCAGCAGAGACCCTTCCTATTGCCTGGCTGTGGGTGCAAGAGAGACGGCCCTGGTGGTGATGAGGCATGTGGGAAAGCCAGCAGCTGTGGGGTGAGAGAGCCAGCCCTGGTGGGGGCCTTTCCTAATACCAGGGGAGGCAGGGGCAGGTGCATGGGGAGAGAGGCTGCAATGGCAGTTCTGCCCCGTATGTGTCACTTAACAATGGAGCTTTGATTCTATGGCAGTCTGGGTTTCCTCCACAAGCATTCCCAGTTGCAGATTTCCTCACTCCCATCCCCTCAGGCTGTCTCCTTACAGCCAACAGCAGTCCTCTTCCTAGTTTGTTCTCGAAACCCCATGTTCCAACACCCAGCCCTCATCTGCACTGGAGACACACATCTCAGCCTGGGGCATGCAGCAGGGCTGTGGCACGGACCATGTGTGTAAGTCTTACTCTATCCTGCCTGCCACAAACCAGTTACTATACTCTCTTCCGATAGCACCCAAAGCTCCCCTTCTTATCCCAACTGTCCTCTCTGCAGGTGAGGGGGTCTTCCCCGGATGCGGGAACCTCTCCTCACCTACAGCTTCTCTCCCAGGGGTGCCGTTCCTGTCCCATTTCCTCACCTCTTCTTTTTCTTTTCTTTTTTCTTTCATCCTACCCATTTACGTGGGTATCTTTCTTGTCCTTTTAGGTGTCTGAGGTCCTCTGATAGTGTTCAGCCAATGCTCCATGAGAGTTTTCCATTTGTAGATGTATTCTTTTTTTTTTTTTTTTTTTTTTTTTTTTTGGTATGCGGGGCTCTCACTGTTGTGGCCTCTCCCGTTGCGGAGCACAGGCTCCGGATGTGCAGGCTCAGCAGCCATGGCTCACAGGCCCAGCCGCTCTGCGGTATGTGGGATCTTCCCGGACCGGGGCACGAACCCGTGTCCCCTGCATTGGCAGGCGGGCTCTTAACCACTGCGCCACCAGGGAAGCCCTGTAGATGTATTCTTGATGCATTTGTGGGGACAGATGAACTCCACATCCTCCTACTCCTCCACCATCTTGATGCCACCTACATTTGTCTTTACTAGTGGGATTTTTCCTTTCCTATATATACTTACTTCTTATTATAGCCTTTTCTTTTCCAATTAGAGAAAAACATGTAACATTTCTTTCAGAGTTGATTTAGTATTAATGAACTCTTAGTATTTGCTTTTCTGGGAAGTTCTTTATCTCTCCTTCAATTGAAATGATAGTCTTGCTGGGTAGAGTATCCTAGGTTGCAAGTTTTTCCCTTTTAGCACTTTAAATATGCGTATTATGTGTATGCCTTCTGGCCTGCAAAGTTTCTGCAGAAAGATCACCTGTTACCCTTATGGGAGTTCCTTTGTATATAACTCTGTTTTTCTCTTTCTGCCTTAGATTCTCTCTCTAACTCTTGCCGTTATGATATGTCTTGTAGCTCTGTTTGGGTTCATCTTGTTTAGGACCTTCTGTGTTTCCTGTACCTGGATATTTGTTTCCATCTGCAGCCTTGGGGATTTTTCAGCCACAATTTCATTAAATACATTTTCAAACCCCTTATTTCTCTCTTCTCTTTCTGGGACCCCTATAATGCAAATATTGTTACACCTCATGTTATCCCAAAGATCCCTTAAATTGCATTCATTTTTTATTTGTTTTTCTTTTGGGGTAATTTTCATTATTCTATTTTCCAGATCACTTATGCATTCTTCTCTATCACCTAGTCTGCTGTTCATTCCTTGCAATGTGCTTTTTTATTTCAGTTATTGTATTCTTCAGTTCTGCCTGTTTCTTTTTTAAATTTTCTTGTTCCTTGTTAAAATTCTCATTGTGTTCATCTATTCTTTTCCCTAATTCAGTTAGCATTCTTATTACTAACGCTTTGAATCTTTATCTAGTAAATTGTTTTTTTCTGTTTCATTAGTTGTTTTTTCAGGGTTTTTTTCTCTCTCTGTCAATTGAGACAAATTCATTCCTCAGTCTTCTCATTTTGCTTATCTTCCTCTGTCTCTATGAATTAGGTGACACAGTTACCTATGGTAGTCTTGAAAGATCCCTATACAGTCTGTGTGTGTCCACTGGCTTTGGTGGGAGAGCTGGATTTGACATGAACACAAGTCATGCCTTTCCTCGAGGTGTGCTGGCAGCTATCACCTTGGTAGGAGGTTGGACTGGAGATGGAGGGGTTAGGGCAAGAGCTAGGTGTGAGGTGGGGCTCCTCCCCTGCTCAGTGGTTGTCAACACCCTATTGGGGGTGGGGTCTTATGTTGCTGGAGCAGAAGGCCTGAGGGTCAAGTCCTAGCTGACTCAGTTTCCTTTAAGTGTGTGTTCTTCTCCCTACCAACCCCAGCACCCTTGCCCCAAAGGGGAGCAGTGCTGGAGCAAGTGTGCATATTTGGCAAGGGTCGGGGCACAGGCTGTTGTGGTCTGGCCACCCTCAGAAATCCAGACGGCCTCTGATGCACCACCTGTGCAATCGCCAGTAATGGCTGTCCTCTCCCTGTTCAGAGTCCCCTCAACATCTCACCACTGGCTGAGCTCTTTCCTCAGTCATAGTAGCTCTCACTCAAGTGTGGAGCTGGGACATGAGGCAAGTGGTGCTAGAGCATTCCCTTGGCTCAGTCTGGGGCATGTGCTGGGCTGGTCACAGGAAACAAGTCAGCTACCCATGCAATTTTAATTTCAATCTGCTCCCTCCACCTTGCCTTGGGAGCAAGTAAGTGTCTCCACACTCCTCACAAGTGGATTCTAGGCTTCCTACAGCCCTCCTGTTAGTCCCACCAGCCCTCCAACCAGCCAAGGGGGTTCAACCCCACTGCTGGGGTTCATCTTCCCTTTGTTGGACGCCAGGGCTCAGGTGCCCAATATGTGGCTTGAACTCCTCTCTCCCCAAGAAGGGTCTTCCACCTTTCCTTCTGTGTCCTCTCCCAGGGGCACAGGTCCTGGCCTGATTGCTTTTCTTCCCTTCCTCTTCTCTTCCCACAATTCTATGTGGATCTTTCCTATAGCCTTGGTTGTATGGGAGTCTTTCTGTTTATCTCCAGTTAGTTTTCAGTAAGAACTGTTCCACATGTAGGTGTATTTTTGATGTGTTCATGGGGAGAGGTGAGTTCCATGTCCTCTTACTCCGCCATCCTGATTCCTCCTTAGGGCTGTTTTTCTTGTTCCTCAGTCATGGTATATTGTCTCAAGTTTCCAGTCATCTCTGTTTATGTGCTGGAAAGGAATTTAAATGTTACTTTTGGGAATAATTTAAAGCTAAGGATGATATTACCATTTTTCTAAGAGGATATTTGCTAGGCACAGGGTGCACTTGCAATCTGGAGTTACCTTACACCAAGTTCAGTTTTAAGATTTTCTGAGCCACCAGTGTGATTCAAGGCTAGGCTGCTGGCCCTCTGCTGACTCATTCCTAGGGTGAATCCTTACTTGTTTCAAACCAAAGCAGGTGTAGTTCATCATGGTCCACACCCTTGGTGAATGCTGGACTCCTACTTTTGTTTCTGTAATCCCAAAAGACTGTCAAAAGTGACACAAGGGTCTTCCCTGGTGGCGCAGTGGTTGAGAGTCCGCCTGCCGATGCAGGGGACACGGGGTCGTGCCCCGGTCCGGGAAGATCCCCCATGCCGCACAGCGGCTGGGCCCGTGAGCCATGGCCGCTGAGCCTGTGCGTCCGGAGCCTGTGCTCCGCAACGGGAGAGGCCACAACAGTGAGAGGCCCACGTACCGCAAAAAAAAAAAAAAAAAAAAACAGTGACACAAAATCATTTAGCTGCCATTTCTGAGGCAGAAATAGCCTTGAATGCCTAACTTACCTCTAGATCTTGGAGACAGGTATTATGTTTTGTCATGAATTTTTAACTGTCTTCATTGAGAAGATCATATTACATTGTTTGCCATTATTGGAAACGTATCCATACTTAAACTAAAAGTTTTAAAGTCTTTTCTCTGTCATTTATATTTATTTTTGTATGAAGTGTGAAGTAGAGTTCTTATTTTATTTTTCTTCTTGTGGATAGTCAATTTTCCAAATACCTTTTATTGAAAAGCTCCTCCTCTCAGTGTTGATTTCACATGCCAGTGCACTTACATCAAAGGTCCATATACATAAAGCTTTAATCTTGGGCTCTATTCCATTATCAATTACCAGTCCATTTTTATCCTGGCATATGCACCACTGAATTTTTTGGGGGGGGTTGGGTTAATTTTTTTTAAAACTTTTTACTTGGAGTATAATTGCTTTACATTTTTGTGTTACTTTCTGCTGTATAGCAAAGTGAATCAGCTATACATATACTTATATCCCCATATCCCCTTCCTCTTATGTCTCCCTCCCACCCTCCCTATCCCACCCCTCTAGGTGGTCACAAAACACCGAGCTGATCTCCCTGTGCTATGCGACTGCTTCCCACTAGCTATCTATTTTACATTTGGTAGTGTATATATGCCAATGCCACTCTCTCACTTCGTCCCAGCTTATCCTTCCCCCTCCCCATGTCCATAAGTCCATTCTCTATGTCTGCATCTTTATTCCGGCCCTAACCCTAGGTTCTTCAGAACCATTTTTCTTTTAGATTCCATATATATATATATATGTTAGCATATGGAATTTATTTTTCTCTTTCTGACTTACTTCACTCTGTATGACAGACTCTATGTACATCCACCTCACTACAAATAACTCAGTTTTGTTTTTTATGGCTGAGTAATATTCCATTGTATATATGTGCCACATCTTCTTTATCCATTCATCTGTCAATGGACACTTAGGTTGCTTCTGTGTCCTGGCTATTGTAAATAGTGCTGCAATGAACATTGTGGTACAGGACTCTTTTTGAATTATGGTTTTCTCAGGGTATATACCCAGCAGTGGGATTGCAGGGTCATATGGTAGTTCTATTTTTAATTTTCTAAGGAAACTCCATACTGTTCTCCATAGTGGCTGTATCAATTTACATTCCCAACAACAGTGCAAGAGGGTTCCTTTTTCTCCACACCCTCTCCAGTATTTATTGTTTGTAGATTTTTTCATGATGGCCATTCTGACCGGTGTGAGGTGATACTTCATTGTAGTTTTGATTTGCATTTCTCTAATGATTAATGATGTTGAGCATCCTTTCATGTGTTTGTTGGCAATCTGTATATCTTCTCTGGAGAAATGTCTGTTTAGGTATTCTGCCCATTTTTGGATTGGGTTGTTTGTTTTTTTGTTATTGAGCTGCATGAGCTGCTTGTAAACTTTGGAGATTAATCCTTTGTCAGTTGCTTCATTTGCAAATATTTTCTCCCATTCTGAGGATTCTCTTTTTTTCTTGTTTATGGTTTCCTTTGGTGTGCAAAAGCTTTTAAGTTTCATTAGGTCCCATTTGTTTATTTTTGTTTTTATTTCCATTTCTCTAGGAGGTGGGTCAGAAAGGATCTTGCTGTGATTTATGTAAGAGTGTTCTGCCTATGTTTTCCTCTAAGAGTTTTATAGTGTCTGGCCTTACATTTAGGTCTTTAATCCATTTTGAGTTTATTCTTGTGTATGGTGCTAGGGAGTGTTCCAGTTCCATTCTTTTACATGTAGCTGCCAGTTTTCCCAGCAGCACTTATTGAAAAGGCTGTCTTTTTTCCATTGTATATTCTTGCATCCTTAAACAAAGATAAGGTCACCATATGTGCATGGGTTTATCTCTGGGCTTTCTATCCTGTTCCATTGATGTATATTTCTGTTTTTGTGCCAGTACCATGCTGTCTTGATTACTGTAGCTTTGTAGTATAGTCTTAAGTCAGGGAGCCTGATTCCTTCAGCTCCGTTTTTCATTCTCAAGATTGATTTGGCTATTCGGGGTCTTTTGTGTTTCAATACAAATTGTGAAAAAAATTTTTCTAGTTCTGTGAAAAATGCTATTGGTACTTTGATAGGGAATGCATTGAATCTGTAGATTGCTTTGGGTAGTATAGTCATTTTCACAATGTTGATTCTTCCAATCCAAGAACATGGTATATCTCTCCATCTGTTTGTATCATCTTTAATTTCTTTCATCAGTGTCTTATAGTTTTCTGCATACAGGTCTTTTGTCTCCTTAGGTAGGTTTAATCTTAGGTATTTTATTCTTTTTGTTGCAATGGTAAATGGGACTGTTTCCTTAATTTCTCTTTCAGATATTTCATCATTAGTGTATATGAATGAAAGGGATTTCTGTGCATTAATATTGTATCCTGATACCTTACCAAATTCATTGATTAACTCTAGTAGTATTCTGATAGAATCTTTAGGACTCTGTATGTATAGTATCATGTCATCTGCAAACAGTGACAGTTTTAATTCTTCTTTTCCAACTTGGATTCTTTTTATTTCTTTTTCTTCTCTGATTCCTGTGGCTAAAACTTCCAAAACTATGTTGAATAATAGTGGTGAGAGTGGACAAGCATGTCTTGTTCCAGATCTTAGAGGAAATGGTTTCAGTTTTTCACCATTGAGAACCACGTTGGCTGTGGGTTTGTCATATTGGCCTTTATTATGTTGAGGTAAGTTCCCTCTATGCCTACTTTCTAGAGTTTTTTTTATCATAAATCAGTGCTGAATTTTTTCAAAAGCTTTTTCTGCATCTATTGATAAGATCATATGTTTTTTCTCCTTTAATTTGTTAATGTGGTGTATCACATTGATTTGCGTACATTGAAGAATCCTTGCATTCTTGGGAAAAACCCCACTTGATCATGGTGTATGATCGTTTTAATGTGCTGTTGGATTCTGTTTGCTAGTATTTTGTCCAGGATTTTTGCATCTCTGTTCATCAGTGATATTGGCCTGTACTTTTCTTTTTTTGTGACATCTTTGTCTGGTTTTGGTATCAAAGTGATAGTGGCCTCGTAGAATGAGTTTGGGAGTGTTCTTCCCTCTGCTATATTTTGGAAGAGTTTGAGAAGGATAGTTGTTAGCTCTTCTCTAAATGTTTGATAGAATTTGCCTATGAAGCCATCTGGTCCTGAGCTTTTGTTTCTTCAAAGGTTTTAATTCACAATCTCACTTTTAGAGCTTGTGATTGGTCTGTTTATGTTTTCTATTTCTTGTTGGTTCAGTCTCAGGAGGTTGTGCTTTTCTAAGAATTTGTCCATTTCTTCCAGGTTGTTCATTTTATTGGCATATAGTTGCTTGTAGTAATCTCTCATGATCCTTTGTATTTCTGCAGTGTCAGATGTTACTTCTTTTTCATTTCTAATTTTGTTGATTTGAGTCTTCTCCCTTTTTTCTGGATGAGTCTGGCTAATGGTTTATCAATTTTATCTTCTCGAAGAATTAGCTTTTAGTTTTATCTTTGCAATTGTTTCCTTCATTTCTTTTTCATTTATTTCTGATTTGATCTTTATGATTTCTTTCCTTCTGCTAACTTTAGGGTTTGTTGTTGTTGTTGTTGTTCTTTCTCTAATTAATTGCTTTAGGTGTAAGGTTAGGTTGTTTATTTGAGATGTTTCTTCGCTCTTGAGGTAGGATTGTATTGCTATAAAATTCCCTCTTAGAACTGCTATTGCTGCATCCCATAGGTTTGGGGTCTTCATGTTTTAATTGTCATTTGTTTCTAGGTACTTTTTTTTTCGGTATGCGGGCCTCCCACTGCTGTGGCCTCTCCCGCTGTGGAGCACAGGCTCCGGACGTGCAGGCTCAGCAACCATGGCTCACGGACCCAGCCGTTCCACAGCATGTGGGATCCTCACAGACCGGGGCATGAACCCGTGTCCCCTGCATTGGCAGGCGGACTCCCAACCACTGCACCACCAGGGAAGCCCCTGTTTCTAGGTACTTTTTGATTTCCTCTTTGATTTCTTCAGTGACCTCTTGGTTATTAAGTAGTGTATTGTTTAGCCTCCATGTGTTTGTATTTTTTACACATTTTTTCCTGTAATTGATATATAGTCTCATAGCGTTGTGGTTGGAAAAGATGATAGTTGATACGATTTCAATTTTCTTAAATTTCCCAAGGCTTGATTTGTGACCCAAGATATGATCTATCCTGGAGAAAGTTCCATGAGCACTTGAGAAGAAAGTGTATTCTGTTGGTTTTGGATGGAATGTACTACAAATATCAATTGAGTCCATCTTGTTTAATGTTTCATTTTAAGCTTGCATTTCCTTATTTATTTTCATTTTGGTTGATCTGTCCATTGGTGAAAGTGAGGTGTTAAACTCCCCTACTATTATTGTGTTACTGTCGATTTCCCCTTTTATGCCTGTTAGCATTTGCCTTATGTATTGACGTG
>NW_021703768.1:154372820-154382454 GCF_005190385.1 Monodon monoceros
ATGTTTTTCCATCACCTCACTTTCAGTCTCTATGTGTCCCTAGGTCTAAAGTGGGTCTTGTAGACAGTATATATGCGGGTCTTGTTTTTGTATCCATTCAGCCAGTCTATGTCTTTTGGTGGGAGCATTTAATCCATTTACATTTAAGGTAATTATTGATATGTATGTTCCGATTACCATTTTTAAATTGTTTTGAGTTTGTTATTCTAGGTCTTATCTTTCTCTTGTGTTTCCTGTCTAGAGAAGTTCCTTTAGCATTTGTTGTAAAGCGGTTTGGTGGTGCTGATTTCTCTTAGCTTTTGCTTGTCTATAAAGGTTTTAATTTCTCCATCGAATCTGAATGAGATCTTGGCTGGGTAGAGTAATCTTTGTTGTAGGTTTTTCCCTTTCCTCACTTTAAATATGTCCTGCCACTCCCATCTGGCTTGCAGAGTTTCTGCTGAAAGATCAGCAGTAACTTTATGGGGATTCCCTTGTATTTTATTTGTCGCTTTTCCCTTGCTCTTTTTAATTTTTTTTCTTTGTATTTAATTTTTGATAGTTTGATTAATATGTGTCTTGGCATGTTTCTCCTTGGATTTGTATTGTATGGGACTCCTTGTGCTTCCTGGATTTGATTCACTATTTCCTTTCCCATGTTAGGGAATTTTTTGACTATAATCTCTTCAAATATTTACTCAGACCCCTTCTTTTTCTCTTCTTCTTCTGGGACCTCTATAATTCGAATGTTGGTGTGTTTAATGTTGTCCCAGAGGTCGCTGAGATTGTCCTCAATTCTTTTCATTCTGTTTTCTTTATTCTCTCTGCAGTGGTTATTTCCAATATTTTATCTTCCAGGTCACTTATCCGTTCTTCTGCCTCAGTTATTCTGCTCTTGATTCCTTCTAGAGAATTTTAAATTTCGTTTATTGTGTTGTTCATCATTGTTTGTTTGCTCTTTAGTTCTTCTAGGTCCTTTTTAAACGTTTCTTGTATTTTCTCCATTCTATTTCCAAGATTTTGGATCATCTTTACTATTATTACTCTGAATTCTTTTTCAAGTAGACTGTCTATTTCCATTTGGTCTGGTGGGGTTTTACCTTGCTCCTTCACCTGCTGTGTGTTTCTCTGTCTTCTCATTTTTCTTAACTTACTGTGTTTGGGGTCTCCTTTTCGCAGGCTGCAGGTTCATAATTCCCGTTGTTTCTGGTGTCTGCCTCCAGTGGGTAAGTTTGGTTCAGTGGGTTATGTAGGCTTCCTTGTGGAGGGGACTAGTGCCTGTGTTCTGATGGATGAGGCTGGATCTTGTCTTTCTGGGCAAGACAGCATCTGGTGTGTGTTTTGGGATGTCTGTGAACTTATTATGATTTTAGGTAACCTCTCTGCTAATGGGTGGGGTTGTGTTCCTGTCTTGCTAGCTGTTTGGCATGGGGTGTCCAGCACTGTAGCTTGCTGGCTGTTGAGTGGACTGGGTCTTAGCATTGACATGGAGATCTCTGGGAGAGCTTTCACCATTTGATAGTATGTGGAGCCGGGATGTCTCTTTAGGGCCAATGTCCTGAACTCGTCTCTCCCACCTCAGAGGCACAGGCCTGACACCCGGCCAAAGCACAAAGACCCTGTCAGCCACTCGGCTCAGAAGAAAAGGGAGAAAAAAAAAGAAATAAAAAAATAAAAGAAAAAGAAATAAAGGTATTAAAATAAAATATTTTAAAAATTATTAAAAATTAACAAGTAATAAAAAAAAGAAAGAAAGAGGAGAGCAACCAAACCAAAATACTAATCCAGCAGTGATATCAAGTGCTAAAAACTATACTCAAAAACAAAACAAAACAAAACAAAAACGGACAGATAGAACCTTAGGACAAATGGTAAAAGCAAAGCTATGCAGACAAAATCACACAATGAAGCATACACATACAAACTCACAAAAAGAGATAAAGGAAAAAAAAATATGTATCTATATATATTTTAAAAAATGGAAGAGAGCAACAGAAGCAATAAGCAAACCTACCAATGGTAATAAACTCTAAATACGAAACTAAGATAAACATAAAACCAGAAACCAGTCAGTTGCATACTGCAAAGCCCAAGTCTACAGTTGCTCCCAAAGTCCACCACCTCAATTTTGGGATGATTCGTTTTCTATTCAGGTATTCCACAGATGCAGGGTACAGCAAGTTGATTGTGGAGATTTAATCTGCTGCTCCTGAGGCTGCTGGGAGAAATTTCCCTTTCTCTTCTTTGTTTGCACAGCTCCTGGGGTTCAGCTTTGGATTGGCCCCGCCTCTGTGTGTAGGTCACCTGAGGGCATCTGTTGCCGCCCAGACAGGACGGGGTTAAAGTAGCAGCTGATTAGGGTGCTCTGGCTCACTCAGACCAGGGGGAAGGAGGTGTACCGAATGTGGGGAGAGCCTGCGGCAGTGGCAGAGACCGGCGTGACGTTGCAACTGCGTGAGGCGTGCCGTGTGTTCTCCTTGGGATGTTGTCCCTGGATCACGGGACCCTGGCAGTGGTGGGCTGCACAGGCTCCTGGGAGGGGAGGTGTGGATAGTGACCTGTGGTTGCACACAGGCTTCTTGGTGGCTGCAGCAGCAGACTTAGAGTTTCATGCCCATTTCTGGTGTCCGCACTGATAGCCGTGGCTCACACCCATCTCTGGAGCCCGTTTAGGCAGTTCTCTGAATCCTCCCTCCTCGTGCACCCCAAAACAAACGTCTCTTGCCTCTTAGGCAGGTCCAGACTTTTTCCTGGACTCCCTGCCAGCTAGCTGTGGTGCACTAGCCCTCTTCAGGCTGTGTTCACGCAGCCAACCCCAGTCCTCTCCCTGGGATCTGACCTCCAAAGCCGGAGCTTCAGCTCCCAGCTCCCACCCATCCCAGCGGGTGAGCAGACAAGCCTCTCAGGCTGGTGAGTGTTGGTCGGCAGTGATCCTCCGTGCAGAAATCTCTCTGCTTTGCCTTCTGCATCCCTGTTGCTTCTCTCTCCTCCGTGGCTCCAAAGCTTCCCCACAGCCCATCCCCTATCTCCACCAGTGAAGGGGCTTCCTAGTGTGTGGAAACTTTTCCTCCTTCACAGCTCCCTCCCCAAGGTTCAGGTCCCATCCCTATTCTTTTGCCTCTGTTTTTTCTTTTTTCTTTTGCCCTACCCAGGTGCATGGGGAGTATCTTGCCTTTTAGGAAGTCTGAGGTCTTCTGCCAGCGTTCAGTAGGTGTTCTGTAGGAGTTTATCCACATGTAGATGTATTTCTGATGTATTTGTGGGGAGGAAGGTGATCTCCACATCTTACTCCTCCATCATCTTGAAGCTCCCCTCTAGTTTAATAGCATTATGTTGAGAATTTTTGTGTCTATATCATAAAAGATAATGATCTGTAGTTTTCTTCTGATGTTTTTATCTGGTTTTGATGTCAGAGAAATTCTATCCTCAAAGAATGAATTAATAAATGTTCCCTCTTCTATTTTTTAGAAGAGTTTGTGAAGCATTGGTATTGATTTTTAAAAATTTTTATTGGAGTATAGTTGCTTTACAATGTTGTGTTAGTTTCAGGTGTACAGAAAAGTGAATCAGTTATACATATACATATATCCACTCTTTTTTAGATTCTTTTCCCATATAGCCCATTACAGAGTATTGAGTAGAGTTTCCTGTCCTATACAGTAGGTCCTTATTAGTTATTTATTTTATATATAGTAGTGTGTATATGTCAATCCCAATCTCCCAATTTGTCCCTCTCCCCCTTTTCCCCTGATAACCATAAGTTTGTTTTCTACATATATAACTCTATTTCTGTTCTGTAGGTAAGTTCACTTGTACCCTTTTATTAGATCCCACATATAAGCGATATCATATGATATTTGTCTTTTTCTGTCTGACCTACTTCACTCAGTATGACAAACTCTAGGTCCATCCATGTTGCTGCAAACGACATTATTTCATTCTTTTTTTATGGCTAATATTCCACTATATATGTGTACCACAGCTTCTTTTATTCCTCTGTCAATGGACATTTAGGTTGCTTCCATGTCCTGACTATTGTAAATAGTGTTGCAATGAACATTGGGGTGCCTGTATCTTTTTGAATTATGGTTTCCTCAGGATATATGCCAGGAGTGGGATTGCTGGATCATATGGTAGCTCTATTTTTAGTTTTTCAAGGAACCTCCATACTGTTCTCTATAGTAGCTGTACCAATTTACATTCCCACCAACAGTGTAGGAGGGTTCCCATTTCTCCACACCCTCTCCAGTATTTATTGTTTGTAGATTTTTTGATATGGCCATTCTGACCAGTGTGAGGTGATAACCTCATTGTAGTTTTGATTTGCATTTCCCTAATAATTAGTGATGTTGAGCATCTTTTCATGTGCCTCTTGGCCATCTGTATGTCTTCTTTGGAGAAATGTCTATTTTGGTCTTCCACACATCTTTTGATTGGGTTGTTTGGGTTTTTTTGATATTGAGCTGCATGAGCTGTTTGTATATTGGGGAGATTAATCCCTTATCGGTTGCTTCGTTTGCAAATATTTTCTCCCACTCTGAGGGTTGTCTTTTTGTCTTGTTTATGGTTTCCTTTGCTGTGCAAAAGCTTTTAAGTTTCATTAGGTCCCATTTGTTTATTTTTGTTTTTATTTTCATTACTCTAGGTGGTGGATCGAAAAAGATCTTGCTGTGATTTATGTCAGAGGGTGTTCTGCCTATATTTTCCTCTAAGAGCTTTATAGTAGCCAGCCTTACATTTAGGCCTTTAATTCATTTTGAGTTTATTTTTGTGTATGGTATTAGGGAGTGTTATAATTTCATTCTTTTACATGTAGTTGTCCTGTTTTCCCAGCACCACTTATTGAAAGACTGTCCTCTCTCTATTGTATATTCTTGCCTCATTTGTCATAGATTAGGTGACCATAGGTTTATCTCTGGACTTTCTATCCTGTTCCATTGATCTATATTTCTGTTTTTGTGCCAATACCATACTGTTTGGATGACTGTAGCTTTGTAGTATAATCTGAAGTCAGGGAGCCTGATTCCTCTATCTCTGTTTTTCTTTCACAAGATTGCTCTGGCTATTTGTGGCCTTTTGTGTTTCCATACAAATTAAAAAATTTTTATTCTAATTCTGTGAAAAATGTCATTGGTAATTTTATAGGGAATGCATTAAATCTGTAGATTGTTTGGGTAGTATAGTCATTTTCACAATGGTGATTCTTCCAATCCAAGAACATTGTATATCTCTCCATTTGTTTGTGTCATCTTTTATATTTCTTTCATCAGTGTCTTATAGTTTTCTGAGTACAGGTCTTGATTTTTATGTCTGATAGAATTTACCATTGAAGAATTTGGAGCCTGGACATTTATTAGTGGGAAGTTTCTACTAATTCAATCTCTTTATTTGTTGTAGATCTATTTATATTTTGTATTTCTTCTTGAGTTAATTTTAAGAAATTGTTCATATAAAGGAAAAGAAAAAAAATTAAATATCTTATGTACCATGCAATGAAATAACAAAATTTGACAGTATAGTAGAACAAAATAATACTGTTTTATATCTGATATTTCATATTTTGATATTTTGTTCTAGTTTAGTCATTGGTATAAATTTTGTTTTATTGGTTTATATTAAATATTTCTAATAAAAAATGTGATTTTCTAGTTTTCAAAAAGAAAGAATAAATTGTTCGGTCTCTCTACATTATCCCATTTGTTGGTGTAGTTGTTCTTGGTTTCCTTTATAATCCTTTTTATTTCTTTAGGGTTGGTAGTGATGACTTTGCTTTCATTCCTGAGTTTAGTAATTTGAATTTTCTCCCTTTGTTTTCCTTGGTCAGTCTAGCTAAATCACATTGATTCTTTAGGGTTATCAATAAGAGTATAAAGTCATTCTTTCCCAATTCTTCAGATTATTTTCTCCTATCTGATATTGGGCTAATAATTTCCTAACAGGTTATTCAGTGAATTAGTTGCTTCATGGGGAATGCATCTGGGATTTTCCCTTAAGAATATGATGAATATTATGCATCCATAAATTCTTTTTTTTAAGTGTTTTAATGAGAAATGCATTGTACATTTAATGTAGTGTCATCATTACCCTTATTTCTATGGTGATGCAATTTTGGTTCTTCTTTCATCCTTTCAATGGGAAGAGAAAATGCATCTGTGGTACCCCCTCTTAAGTTGGGAGGGAAGTCAGTGCTGTCATTTTAACACACTGTGGTGTCATTTAAAAGGTTTGCTGCACAGAGTTCCTCTTCTCATTTCAGGCTGCATTACTTGGTTCTCACAAGGTTCCTGTGGCTACATGTATAGATCCCATTCATGTATATGCAAAGGAATCATGGAGTCCTGATGTCACAAAGTTAAATGAAGAAATCCTAGGGCCTCTCAGTTCATAAACCTTTAAGGAATCTCTCAGTACCTTAGAGGCAATTATCATTCAGTAGAGACTATTTTCTCTTACATCTAGTCCCTAGGAAATCTTGCATCCCATAAGTGTGCTTCAGGACCACCACCCTTCAAGGCTTGCCAGATCCATGCCCTGCCTTCAGGGGTGTCTGAAATCCTGAACTCTCTCCTTCAATCCCTCACCAGACCCCCAGGCTGGAGCACACTCCTATGGATGGCCCTGACTCTTTGGACAATCCATGAAATTGGCAGAAAACAAACAGCAATTTTGAGAAGAAAGCCCACCCTATTTGAAAAGGCAAGGGCAGGAGAGGGATGGTGTAGCAGCCTGAGAAGGAGGGTCTTGAGAAATTTTGTATGAGCCTGGTAAAGAGACCACATCATGGTAAAGAGACAAGCATAGTCACCAGGTGATGAATTTGCCCACAGGGCTAAGACCTATATTTTTAGTGGGTTAGGTGGAACAGATGGATAGGGAGACAACTCTTGCAGTCATACTGACCCATCCAATATGGCTGGCAACATTAATGAAACATAAGAATACGGCATGTTTCCATTTATCCTTGAGAAATTTGGGCCAGATCATCATTCTGATTTGTAGCTGTTTTCTGTAAGTACAGCACCCTGGGAAGAAGGAGAGTTTGCTTTCAGCTGGAAAAAGAGTGGGCTTGCCTGTCTCCCACCCTCACAACTCAGTCCCCAGGATTTCATGGCCAAGTGCCCAGTGTGGCTATGCTGGGAACCAACCAAGGTCTGGATCTGGCCAGCTTATGAGGTGTCTCTTTCCATATGTTCCTGCCCTAAAGACATGCCTCACCTCTCCTCACCTCACCTAAGTGAGCTGCAGAGTCCAGGGGTTATGATTCTGTGCATGAAGAGTTAACCAACACCATCCTGCAGAGCTGGAAGCTCTACAGGACAAAGGAGAACTGAGGAAGAGAGGACATTTGGAAGCTTTTCTGTCCACAGACCTGTAGGCCAGGGATGCCCATGGCTGCAGTTCCCACACCTTTGGACCATTGTGCTATAATGAATCTTGCAGCCCTAGGCAGTTATCACTAGCTCTAGGCCTCAGGATTCTGGCCTTTTCTGCTTTCACTTCCATGCCCCAGGTAAACCCTTGCAGAAACTTTCCCATAATCCAGACCAGAGCGTGCAGTCATATTCCTGGGACCAGTGACTAGTGTCCCATACTTAGACCCAAATGCAAGCTTCTATTTGGTGAAAGCAGTCCCTTAAAAAACTAGGGCCTTTGAAAACCATTAGCTTTTCCTTCTCATTTCTTCTACAACCATCCACCCACACTCATTTGTGGCACTCATTTCACAAGAAAACTTTGTTCTATCATCTTGACACATAGCATGTTACCTTGGACACTTCCTAGGTAAAAACTCTAAAATTTGTTAAAAAGAGCACCAGGATACATGTGCATTTCAAGCTCCTAGAGAAACTCTGAACTTATGGCTGTTAGAAGAAGGACTAAGAGCTAATGGACAAGAGGAACACTTTCTTTCATTTCTTCAAGCCCCAGTGGAAAACATGAGGTGTAACCAACAAACCAGGCATAATCATCATTGAGCATAAATGGATGCAAACACACTAGGGCAACATGCATTCATGTACCAAGTCTTATCCATGCACCTGTGTTTCATGGTGGAGACAAAAGTGCTTAAATTCTCACTTCTTGAAAATGAAAGCACCAGCAAGCATAGTAACAATCATGGCTGAAGTTGAGAGGGATCAGTGCTGAGGTAGAGAATCAGGTGAGGAGATCCAAAGCAATGTGAAATAGAATCGTGATAGCACTCTTTCTTATTCCTGATTTCAGAGTAAATGCTCTAGATTCTCCCCAGTGTCAAATAAAATGGTGATAGCATCTTTTCCTATTCTCGATTCTAGAATGAATTCTTCTAACTTCTCCCCAACGTCAAATTGAAGGGTGACAACATCCTTTTCTATTTTCAATTTTAGAGTGAATGCTCCTAGCTTCTCCCAATGTCAAATAAAACAATGATAGCATTATTTCCTATACCTAATATCTAGTTTCTGCCCTGTGTCTTATATGATGGTGATAGCATCCTTTCCCATTCCTGATTTTAGAGTGAGTACCCTAGCTTCTCCCCAGTGTCAAATAGAACTATGATAGCATCCGTTCCCATCCTGATTTTATAATAAATGGTCAAAACTCCTCCCCAATTATAATGATGTTTCCTACAGGCTTTGTTGTTGGTGGTGGGGTTTTTTTTGATACTCTCCAGGAAGTTAGGAAATTTCCCTTTTGTTTCCACTTTACTAAGATTTTTAATCATGTGTTTATAATGACCATTATTAAATGTCTTCTCTATTGAAATGAGCTCTCTTTTATTCTATTAATGAGATTGTTACTCTAATAATAATTCTATTATTTATATCATTACATTCCTGCAATAAAGAAAATGAGAGAGGAAATAACTGTGTCATATAGAGATAACCTGGGTTCTGCACTGAAAAGTCAGAAGAATCTAAAGAAAAATTATTCTAGTTATAGAAAAATTTAGCAAATTGACTGGATTGAAGATCAAATATAAATAATCATATTGTATATATAAGCAACAAACATCTGGGACACAAATTTAAAAAGATGAGAGCATTTACCATACAACAAAAATATTCAAGTATTTAAGATAAACCAACAGGGACATCCCTGGTGGTGCAGGGGTTAAGGATCTGCCTGCCAATGCAGGGGACACAGATTCGTGCCCTGGTCCAGGAAGATCCACATGCCACGGAGCAACTAAGCCCGTGCACCAAAACTACTGAACCTGCACTCTACAGCCCACGAGCCACAACTACTGAGCCCATGAGCCACAACTACTGAGCCTGCGTGCCACAACTACTGTAGCCTGCACGCTGAGAACCTGTGCTCCACAAACAAGAGAAGCCACTGCAATGAGAAACACATGCACCGCAACAAAGAGTAGCCCCCACTTGTTGCAACTAGAGAAAGCCTGCACACAGCAACAAAGACTCAACACAGCCAAAAATAAATGAAATAAATAAATTTTTAAAAAAGATAACAAAGGATAAGATAAATTATAAATGGTGAGATACCCAATGTTCATGGATACAAAGACTTAATGTTATAAATATAGTTATCTTCCAATCAATCTATAGATTTAAAGAAACTTATAAAATTTTGATTAAAATTTTGACCCACTTCAGACCCACTTCAGACCTAGGGACACATAGAGACTGAAAGTGAGGTGATGGAAAAACAT
>NW_021703768.1:154385454-154410467 GCF_005190385.1 Monodon monoceros
CACGTCAATACATAAGGCAAATGCTAACAGGCATAAAAGGGGAAATCAACAGTAACACAATAATAGTAGGGGAGTTTAACACCTCACTTTCACCAATGGACAGATCAACCAAAATGAAAATAAATAAGGAAATGCAAGCTTAAAATGAAACATTAAACAAGATGGACTCAACTGATATTTATAGTACATTCCATCCAAAACCAACAGAATACACTTTCTTCTCAAGTGCTCATGGAACTTTCTCCAGGATAGATCATATCTTGGGTCACAAATCAAGCCTTGGGAAATTTAAGAAAATTGAAATCATATCAAGTATCATCTTTTTCAACCACAACGTTATGAGACTAGATATCAATTACAGGAAAAAATGTGTAAAAAATACAAACACATGGAGGCTAAACAATACACTACTTAATAACCAAGAGATCACTGAAGAAATCAAAGAGGAAATCAAAAAGTACCTAGAAACAAATGACAATTAAACATGACGACCCAAAACCTATGGGATGCAACAACAGCAGTTCTAAGAGCGAAGTTTATAGCAATACAATCCTACCTCAAGAAACAAGAAACATCTCAAATAAACAACCTAAACTTACACCTAAAGCTATTAGAGAAAGAACAACAACAACAAAAACAACAAATCCTAAAGTTAGCAGAAAGAAATAAATCATAAAGATCAGATCAGAATTAAATGAAAAAGAAATGAAGGAAACAATTGCAAAGGTCAATAAAACTAAAAGCTGTTTCTTTGAGAAGATAAACAAAATTGATAAACCATTAGTCAGACTCATCCAGAAAAAGAGAGAAGACTCAAATCAACAAAATTAGAAATGAAAAAGAAGTAACATCTGACACTGCAGAAATACAAAGGATCATGAGAGATTACTACAAGCAACTCTATGCCAATAAAATGGACAACCTGGAAGAAATGCACAAATTCTTAGAAAAACACAACTTTTGAGACTGAATAAGCAAGAAATAGAAAATATTAACAGACCAATCACAAACACTAAAATTGAGACTGTGATTTAAAACCTTCAAAGAAACAAAAGCCCAGGACCAGATGGCTTCACAGGCGAATTCTATCAAACATTTAGAGAAGAGCTAACAACTATCCTTCTCAAACTCTTCCAAAATATAGCAGAGGGAGGAACACTCCCAAACTCATTCTATGAGGCCACCATTATCCTGATACCAAAACCAGACAAAGATGTCAGAAAGAAAGAAAAGTACAGGCCAATATCACTTATGAACACAGATGCAGTAATCCTGGGCAAAATACTAGCAAACAGAATCCAACCCCACACTAAAAGGATCATACACCATGATCGAGTGAGTTTTTCCCAGGAATGCAAGGATTCTTCAATATATGCAAATCAATCACTGTGATACACCATATTAACAAATTGAAGGAGAAAAACCATATGATCATCTCAATAGATGCAGAAAAAGCTTTTGACAAAATTCAACACTGATTTATGATAAAAACCCTCCAGAAAGTAGGCATAGAGGGAACTTACCTCAACATAATAAAGGCCATATATGACAAACACACAACCAACGTCATTCTCAATGGTGAAAAACTGAAACCATTTCCTCTAAGATCTGGAACAAGACAAGGTTGTCCACTCTTACCAGTGTTATTCAACATAATTTTGTAAGTTTTAGCCACAGCAATCAGAGAAGGAAAAGAAATAAAAGGAATCCAAACTGGAAAAGAAGAAGTAAAGATTTCACTGTTTGCAGATGACATGATACTATCCATAGAGAATCCTCAAGATGCTACCAGAAAACTACTAGAGCTAATCAATGAATTTGGTATAGTAACAGGATACAAAATTAATGCACAGAAATCTCTTGCCTTTCTATATACTAATGTTGAAAAATCTGAAAGAGAAATTAAGGAAACACTCCCATTTACCATTGCAACAAAAAGAATAAAATATCTAGGAATAAACCTACCTAAGGAGACAAAAGACCTGTATGCAGAAAATTATAAGACACTGATGAAAGAAATTAAAGATGATACAAACAGATGGAGAGATATACCATGTTCTTGGATTAGAAGAATCAACATTGTGAAAATGACTCTACTACCCAAAGCAATCTACAGATTCAATGCAATCCCTATCAAGCTACCAATGGCATTTTTCACAGAAGTAGAACCAAAAATTTCACAATTTGTGTGGAAACACAAAAGACTCCGAGTAGACAAAGCAATCTTGAGAAAAACAAAAAAACAGAGCTGGAGGAATCAGGCTCCCTGACTTCAGACCATACTACAAAGCTACAGTAATTAAGACAGTATGGTACTGGCACAAAAACAGGAATATAGATCAATGGAACAGGATAGAAAACCCAGAGATAAATCCACGCATGTATGGTCACCTTATCTTTGATAAAGGAGGCAAGAATATACAATGGAGAACATATACACCTCTTCAATAAGTGGTGCTGGGAAAACTGGACAGCTACATGTAAAAGAAGGAAATTAGAACTCTCCCTAACACCAGACACAAAAATAAACTCAAAATGGATTAAAGACCTAAATATGAGCCAGACACTATAAAAGTCTTAGAGGAAAACATAGGCAGAACACTCTATGGTATAAATCACAGCAAGATCCTTTTTGACCCACCTACTAGAGAAATGGAAATAACAAATATAAACAAATGAGACCTAATGAAACTTAAAAACTTTGCATAGCAAAGGAAAACATAAAAAAGACAACCCTAAAAATGGGAGAAAATATTTGCAAATGAAGCAACTGACACAGGATTAATCTCCCAAATATACAAGCAGCTCATGCAGCTCAATATCAATAAAACAAAAACCCAATTCAAAAATGGGGAGAAGTCCTAAATAGACATTTCTGCAAAGAAGATATACAGATTGCCAACAAACACATAAAAGGATGCTCAACATCACTAATCATTAGAGAAATGCAAATTGCAACCACAGTGAGGTATCACTTCATACCAGTCAGAATGGCCATCATCAGAAAGTCTACAAACAATAAATGCTGGAGAGGGTGTGGAGAAAAGGGAACCCTCTTACACTGTTGGCGGGAATGTAAATTGATACAGCCACTATGGAGAACAGTATGGAGGTTCCTTAAAAAACTAAAAATAGAACTACCATACAACTCAGCAATCCCACTACTGGGCATATACCCTGAGAAAACCATAATTCAAAAAGAGTCATGTACCACAATGTCCATTGCAGCACTATTTACAATAGCCAGGATATAGAAGCAACCTAAGTGTCCATCGACAGATGAATGGATAAAGAAGATGTGGCACATATATACAATGGAATATTACTCGCCATAAAAAGAAACAAAATTGAGTTATTTGTAGTGAGGTGGATGGACCTAGAGACTGTCATACAGAGTGAAGTAAGTCAGAAAGAGAAAAACAAATACTGTATGCTAACACATATATATGGAATCTAAAAAAAAAAAAAAGGTCTGAAGAACCCAGGGGCAGGACAGGAATAAAGATGCAGACGTAGAGAATGGACTTGAGGACACTGGGAGGGGGATGTGTAAGCTGGGACAAAGTGAGAGAATAGCATTGACATATATACACTACCAAATGTAAAATAGATAGCTAGTGGGAAGCAGCTGCATAGTACAGGGAGATCAGCTCGATGCTTTGTGACCCCCTAGAAGGGTGGGATAGGAAGGGTGCGGGGGGGGGAGATGCAAGAGGGAAGAGATATGGGGTTATATTTATATGTATAGCCGATTCACTTTGTTATAATGCAGAAACTAACACACCATTGTAAAGCAATTATACTCCAATAAAGATGTTTTTTAAAAAATGGTATTAAACTGAATTCAGCAACATAGCAACTGGATTATACACCATGACCAAGTGGGATTTGTCCTGGAATGCAAGGTTGTGTTAACATTCCAAAATTAACTAATATAATAAAACATATTAATAGAATAAAGGCCAAAACCCCACATGATTATCTTATACATGTAGAAAAAGCATTTTACAAAATTCAGCACCCTTTCATGATTTAAAAAAGCTCAACAAACTAGGAATTTGAGGGAATTTTCTCGCCCTTATAAAGGGTATCTAGGAAAAATCCACAGCTAGCACCATAGTTAATAATGAAAGACTGGAAGCTTTCCCACTAAGACCAGAAACAAGGTAAGGATGTCTGCTCTTGCCACTTCTATTCAAAATTAGGTGAGAAAATGAAATAAAAGACAATTAAAATTTTAATCCAGATTGGAAAGGAAGAAGTAAAATGATCTCTACTTGGAGATAACATGATCATGTATATACAAAAATCCTAAAGAAGCCACTAAAAATCTGTTATAACTTATAATAGTTGTAGGACATAAGATCAATAGACAGCAATCAATTGTATTTGTGTACACTAGCAACAAATAATCCAAAAATGAAATTAGGAAATTAACTCAATTTACAGTTGCACCAAAAAGAATAAAATATTTAGGAATAAATTTAATGAGAGAAATGCAAGACTTGGGAGAAATCTTGAAAGAAATTTAAAATATAAATAAATAAAAAGACATTCGTGTTCATGGATCAGATTTAATATTGTTAAGATTGTGTATTAGTTTCCTAATCCTGATATAGAGGTCTTTGTTCCACAGAGAGGAATGCTTCCATAAGGAAACACAACAATGATGCCATTGAATTGGAATTTAAGACTGCCACCCAGCTAATTTTTGCTCCTCATGCTTCTGAATCAACAGGCAAAAAAAGGGAGTTACTAGCTGGGATGATTAAGCCTTATTACCAAAGGGAAACTGGACTACTACTCCACAGTGGAAGTGAGGAAGAATATGTCTGGAACCCAGAAGATCCCTTACAGTGTCTCTCCATATCACCACGTTATGATTAAAATCAATGAAAAACTACAACAACCCAATTCAGGTAGGACTAGTAATGGCCCAGATCCTTCAGGAATGAAAGTTTGAGTCACCTATGACCTATGAGATAAAGAACCATGACCATCTTAGGGTGCTTGCTGGGCAAGGGGAATATGGAATGAGCCGTGGAAGAGGGAAGTGTAAATACCAGCTAGGACCATGCGACCATTTGCAGAAACTAGGATTATAGGTGTTATGAGTATTTTTTCCTCATTTTTCTATGAGAGAGAGAGAGAGAGAGAGAGAGGTGTGTGTGTGTGTGTGTGTGTGTGTGTGTACGTTTCAGGATGCCAAAGAGAAGAGACAACATCACTCAAGGACTTGGATTTTCTCCTGGGAAAAGGTTTACTGCATTTTCAGTTGTACTCAATATGGATACATCATGTTAGACAGAAGTATGACTCTGCTGTTGTCTTTATTTGGAGATTAAGTATGGATTAGATGTGTATGGGTGCCAAGTTGAGAAGGGAGGACTGTCTTGGTTAATTTTATGTGTCAACATGTCTAGGTTATGATGCCCAATTGTTTCTTCAAATGTTGTTTAGATGTTGCTGTGAAGGTATTTTGTAGGTGTAATTAACATTTACAATCAGTTGACTTTAAATAAAGGAGATTATCCCTGATATGTTAGTGGGCATCATCTGGTCAACTGCTTCTTATAAAGATACCAGTTATATTGGATTAAGGGCCCACCCTACTCCAGTTTGACCTCATCATAACTTTAATTTCATATTCAATAACCGTATTTCCAAATGAGGTCACATTCTGAAATACTGAGGGTAGGACGTATCTGTTGGGGAATACAATTCAACCCATAACAGGTGGTAATACTCTCAAAGTTGATCTACAGATTGATTGCATCCTTATCAAAATTCCAGCTGGATTTTCTACAGAAATTAACAAGCTGACCCTAAAATTCGTATGGATAAATACTCAGACTAGCCAAGACAATCTTGAAAAAGAAAAAAGCGAAGTTGGAAGACTTAAATTTTCATGATTACAAACTTACTACAAGATTACAGTAATTGTGACAGTGTAGAACTGGCATAAGGATAGAGATATAGATCAATTACAATTAAAAGTCTAGAAAAAAAAACCCCATACACTTATTATCAACATTATTTTGGCCAGGATTCCAAGAAAATAAGTGAGAAAAGATTAATTTGTTCAACAAATGATGTCGGGACAACTGAATATCCCATGCAAATGAATGAAGTTGGACCTCCTACCTCACATCATGACACAAAATTTAACTGATAATGGATCATAGGCCTAAATGTAAGAGTTAAAATGATAAACTGCTTATAGGAAAACACAGGAATAAATCTTTATGACCTTAGGTTAAGCAATGGTTTCTTAGATATGACACTAAAGGCCCAAATGGCAAAAGAAAATAGATAATTTGGACTTCTTTACAATTAAAAATTTTGTGTGTCATAAAGCACATTCAAGACAGTGAAAAGACAGCCAACCTACTGTGAGAAGATATTTGCAAACCATATATCTGATGAGACTTATATCAAGAATTTATAAAGCATTCTTACAACTCAATAACAAAAAAAGTATCAATGTGAAACTATCACAAACTGAAAGAATATTCAGTAAAGTAGCATACAAAAACCAAATAGCCTGCATATATAAAATGATAACATGTTAGGGAATTCCCTGGCAGTCCAGTGGTTAGGACTAGGCACTTTCACTGACGGGGCCTGGGTTCAATCCTTGGTCAGGGAACTAAGATCCCACAAGTTGGGCAGCACAGGTAAAAATAAATAAATAAATAAATTAATTAATTAATAACGTGTTAGAAGATACCAATATCAGGAATGAAGGTGGGTGATAACTACAGGCATTGAAAGAATAATAAGGGGATATTTACTAATTTTATAAATGTAAATTCAACAACTCAAGTGAAATGGATAATTTCCTTAAAAGATACAAAGTACTAAAATTAACTCAGGAAGAACTCAATCATTTGAATAGTCCTATATGTATTACAGAAATTAAATTCATGGTTAAAAACCCTTCAGAAAAGAAAATTCTAGGCCCAGGGATTTTACTGGCCATCATATGGATGAACCTCAGTTGCATTATGCTAAGTAGAGGAAGCCAGACTTAGAAGACTATCTATATGACATTCTGGAAAAGGCCAGACTATGTGGATGGAAAACTAGATTAGTGGTTTAAAGAGGCTGGGGGAAGAAGGAGGGCTTGACAACAAAGGTGCACAGGGAAAATGGTGGTGGGGCTGAGGGGGTACAATGGAGCTCTTCTATAGCTTGATGGTGGTGGTAACAGGACAGTATATATTTGTCAAAACTTGCATGATTGGCTACAATTTACTGTTTGTAAATTATATCTTAATCAAAAAGGTCTTGGCAAGTGGATGGCAGATCTATAAATAGTAATTGACCTAAAAGAATTAAGTACAACATGGAGAAAGCTGAAAACAAAATGATCTATAATACAGAATTCTCAAAAAGAACCGGTGTGTCTAGATCTGACTAGGAAGGAAGGACTATTGGGGAAAAAGTGGTTTGAGAAGCAGTTATATCCCTAAAACTTCTCCCCACTCCATATCTCTAGTCTAGAGTACCTTACAGACTGTTGCAGAAATCTGGAGTTTTGTTTTCTGCCAGGAGTGAAACAGGTAATTCACACTGAGGAGTCTCAGGCCAGTTTAAGGCTCTGGATGCCAAAACTGGAAGGTTAGGAGATGACATACTTAATGAAGAATGTTAAGACATAGCCATCTTTGGACTTCCTTGGTGGCGCAGTGTTTAAGAATCCGCCTGCCAATGCAGGGGACAAGGGTTCAAGCCCTGGTCTGGGAAGATCCCACATGCCATGGAGCAAATAAGCATGTGCACCACAACTACGGGGCCTGCACTCTGAACCTGCGAGCCACAACTACTGAAGCCTGTGCACCTAGAGCCTGTGCTCCACAACAAGAGAAGCCACCGCATCAAAGAGGAAATCAAAAAATACCTAGAGACAAATGACAATGAAAACACGATGACCCAAAGCCTATGGGGTGTAGCAGAAGCAGTTCTAAGAGAGAAGCTTATAACAATACAATCCTACCTCAAGAAACAAGAAAAATCTCAAATAAACAACCTAACCTTACACTTAAAGCAATTAGAGAAAGAAGAACAAAAAAAACACAAAGTTAGCAGAAGCAAAGAAATCATAAAGATAAGATCAGAAATAAATGAAAAAGAAATGAAGGAAACAATTGCAAAGATCAATAAAACTAAAAGCTGGTTCTTTGAGAAGATAAACAAAATTGATAAACCATTAACCAGACTCATCAAGTGAAAAAGCAAGAAGACTCAAATCAACAGAATTACAAAAGATAAAGGAGGATTAACAACTGACTCTGTAGAAATAAAGGATCATGAGAGATTACTACAAGCAACTATATGCCAATAAAATGGATAACCTGGAAGAAATGGACAAATTCTTTTTTTTTTTTTTTTTGCGTTACACGAGCCTCTCACTGTTGTGGCCTCTCCCATTGCGGAGCACAGGCTCCAGACACACAGGCTCCATAGCCATGGCTCACGGGCCCAGCCGCTCCGCGGCATGCGGGATCCTCCCAGACCAGGGCACGAACCCATGTCCCCTGCATCGGCAGGTGGACTCTCAACCACTGCACCATCATGGAAGCCCAGACAAATTCTTAGAAAAGCACAACCTTCTGAGACTGAATCAGCAAGAAATAGAAAATATAAACAGACCAATCACAAGCACTGAAACTGAGACTGTGATTTAAAATCTTCGAACAAAAGTCCAGGACCAGATGACTTCACAGGGGAATTCTATCAAACATTTAGAGAAGAGCTATCCTTTTCAAACTCTTCCAAAATATAGCAGAGGGAGGAACACTCCCAAACTCATTCTATGAGGCCACCATCACCCTGATACCAAAACCAGACAAAGATGTCAGAAAGAAAGAAAACTACAGGCCAATATCACTTATGAACACAGATGCAGTAATCCTGGACAAAATACTAGCAAACAGAATCCAACCCCACATTAAAAGGATCATACACCATGATCAAGTGGGGTTTATCCCAGGAATGCAAGGATTCTTCAATATATGCAAATCAATCACTGTGATACACCATATTAACAAATTGAAGGAGAAAAACCATATGATCATCTCAATAGATGCAGAAAAAGCTTTTGACAAAATTCAACACCAATATATGATAAAAACCCTCCAGAAAGTAGGCATAGAGGGAACTTACCTCAACATGATAAAGGCCATATATGACAAACCCACAGCCAACATCATTCTCAATGGTGAAAAACTGACACCACTTCCTCTAAGATCAGGAACAAGAGAAGGTTGTCCACTCTCACCAGTATTATTCAACATAATTTTGTAATTTTTAGCCACAGCAATCAGAGAAGAAAAAGAAATGAAAGGAATCCAAAGTGGAAAAGAAGAAATAAAGCTTTCACTGTCTTCAGATGACATGATACTATACATAGAGAATCCTAAAGTTGTTACCAGAAAACTACTAGAGCTAATCAATGAGTTTGGAAAGGTAGCAGGATACAAAATTAATGTACATAAATCTGTTGCATTCCTATACACTGACAATGAAAAATCAGAAAAAGAAAATAAGGAAACACTCCCATTTACCATTGCAACATAAAGAATAAAATATCTAGGAATAGCTCTTTAGGAATATTTAGGAATAAACCTCCCTAAGGAGACAAAAGACCTGTATGCAGAAAACTATAAGACACTGATGAAAGAAATTAAAGATGATATAAACAGATGGAGAGATATACCATGTTCTTGGACTGGAAGAATAAATATTGTGAAAATGACTACACTACCCAAAGCAATCTACAGATTCAATGCATTCCCTCTCAAAGTACCAATGGCATTATTCACAGAACTAGAACAAAAAAATTCACAACTTGTATGGAAACACAAAAGACCCCAAATAGACAAAGCAATCTTGAGAAAGAAAAATGGAGCTGGAGGAATCAGGCTACTGGACTTCAGACTATGCTACAAAGCTACAGTAATCAAGACAGTATGGTACTGGCACAAAAATAGAAATATAGACCAATGGAACAGGACAGATAGCCCAGAGATAAACCCACGCACATATGATCACCTTATCTTTGATAAAGGAGGCAAGAATATACAATGGAGAAAAGACAGCCTCTTCAATAAGTGGTGCTGGGAAAACTGGACAGCTACATGTAAAAGAAGGAAATTAGAACTCTCCCTAACACTGCTTACAAAAATAAACTCAAAATGGACTAAAGACCTAAATGTAAGGCCAGACACTATAAAACTCTTAGAGGAAAACATAGGCAGAACACTCTATGACATAAATCACAGCAAGATCCTTTTTGACCCACCTCCTAGAGAAATGGAAATAAATCAAAAATAAACAAATGAGACCTAATGAAACTTCAAAGCTTGTGCACAGCAAAGGAAACCATAAACAAGACAAAAAGACAACCCTCAGAATGGGAGAAAATATTTGCAAATGAAGCAACTGACAAAGGATTAATCTCCCAAATATACAAACATCTCATGCAGCTAAATATCAAAAAAACAAACAACCCAATCCAAAAATTGGCAGAAGACCTAAATAGACATTTCTCCAAAGAAGATATACAGATTGCAAATAAACACATGAAAGGATGCTCAACATCACTAATCAGAGAAATGCAAATGAAAACTAAAATGAGGTATTACCTCACACCAGTCAGAATGGCCATCATCAAAAAATCTATGAATAATAAATACTGGAGAGGGTGTGGAGAAAAGGGAACCCTCTTGCACTGTTGGTGGGAATGTAAATTGATACAGCCACTATGGAGAACAGTATGGAGGTTCCTTAAAAAGGTAAAAATAGAACTACCATATGACCCAGCAATCCCACTACTGGGCATATACCCTGAGAAAGCCATAATTCAAAAGAGACATGTACCACAATGTTCATTGCAGCACTATTTACAATAGCCAGGACATGGAAGCAACCTAAGTGTGCATCAACAGATGAATGGATAAATAAGATGTGGCACATATTGCAATGGAATATTACTCAGCCATAACAAGAAAGGAAATTGAACTATTTGTAGTGAGGTGCGTGGACCTAGAGACTGTCATACAGAGTGAAGTAAGTCAGAAAGAGAAAAACAAATACTGTATGCTAACACATATGTATGGAATCTAAAAAAAAAAAAAAGGTTCTGATGAACCTAGTGACAGGACAGGAATAAAGATGCAGATGTAGAAAATGGACTTGAGGAGACGGGTAGGGGGAAGGGTAAGCTGTGACGAAGGGAGAGAGTAGCATTGACATATATATACTACCAAATGTAAAATAGAGAGCTCGTGGGAAGGATCTACATAGCACAGGGAGATCAGCTCGGTGTTTTGTGACCACCTAGAGGGGTGGGATAGGGAGGGTGGGAGGGAGGTGTAAGAGGGAGGAGATATGGGGATATATGTGTACATATATCTGATTCACTTTGTTATACAGCATAAACTAACACAACGTTGTAGAGCAATTATACCCCAATAAAGATGTTAAAAATATTATAACTAAAAAAATTAAAATAAAAAAGAGAAGCCACTGCAATGAGAAGCCCGCACACCGCAACAGAGAGTAGCCCCCACTCCCCGCAACTAGAGAAAGCCTGCGAGTCACAATGAAGACCCAATGCAGCCAAAAATAAAATAAATAAATTTATTAAAAAAGACATAGCCATCTTCAACCTGAGCTGCCAGAACCCTGCAGTAAGACTCCTGCCATTCAGGAAGGAGTTTGGGATCCTCTGGAGAAGCTGACAAGCCCAAGAGGGACCACCTAATGATACTGACATCAGCAGCTCTCCCATGACTCATCCTGTTCTCTCACTTGGAAGCTCAAAGTAAACAAGCCATGTCCACATCCCAGAGTTTCCAATCACCTTTTATTCCAACACTCATAATTTCAAATAGACCAGATAACCAAGGAAAGCCTCTAAACACAGAAAATAAGCACCAAATCAATCAAGTTGAAAATAGCAATTTGTAGGAAACAAACTCAGCTGGGAGAAGAAAACAATTAAGTTATTAAAGATTTCAAGTTCCTTAAGGCTTAGATAAAAATGACGAATACATTTCATTTTATTCCTCCCACTGATCACAAGGCCACAAATCACCTACTAGAAGATTCTGAAATGTAGAAAAAAGGAGGCAGACTAGCTAGGGATTCCAGGACTTGAAGAACAACCCAGTGGGGAGTTTCCTGGGGTTTTCTTTCCTCCCATGTGTCCGACTTGGGGTTAGAGAAGCCTGCAACCTCGAAATACCAACACACGATCACACACACACACACACACACACACACACACACACACGCCTTAAGAAAAGTCAAAGGCCCAGAAAAGGGTTGCCCACCATGACAGAAACATTTTCGCCACCCTGCCTGTTCTTGGGGCAAACATGAGGAGAGCTGCACCCCTCTGTTCCCTAACAAGCATCGCAGACACTGAGTTCACTGGTAAGAGGCTATGTTCCAACCACTTTGCCCCACAGTAAGGTGCTCCTCGTGGAATCTATAAGCCAAGATATCTCAACCTCAGCATTATTGACATCTGGGGCTGAAAAAGTCTTTGTTCTGGAAGGGTATCCTATGCATTATAGGATGTATAGCAGTATCCCTGTAAAACCCACCAGATGCCAATAGCACACTCCCCCAATTCTGAAATGTATCCAGTTACTACCAAATGTGCCCTTGCAACATCACCCCTGATTGAGAACCAGTGCTATCTGACTTCCACAACCCCCTGCAGGAAGGATGGGACACACAAGCCAGACACATTGTGGAGACTGTCTTCTCTCCCCACCTGTAGTAGGAAGTAACACCATTCCCCATCTCAAGCCAGCACTGAGAAGACCATGAGGTGGAGTCCTGTCATCTGGGAAACATGCAAGTGGACAGACCAGAATAGCCCTGCAGAGACGTGATAAACTAAATTGCTGTTGGAACCACAGTCCACCAGAGTGAGCCAGAATGTGCGTTCTGAACCTAAACAGGTTTGCAACTTGCTAAAATATCAGTAGAAGATTTAAGTGGGAACCAGAGAGTCTCATAGAGTAATACTCAAAATGCCTAGGACACAGTCCAAAGTGACTTGTCACACTAAGAACTAGTAAACTCTCAATTCCAATAAGAAAAGACAATTAATAGACACCAACATCAAGCTAACATAGCTGTTGAATTATTAGACAAGGATTTTAAAGCAGCCATTATAAAAATTCTCCATTGAACAGTTATGAACACACTTGAAACATATTAAAGGACAAGGAACAATGAAGAAAGAGAAATTATTGGCAATACATATAAAAGACAAGGGATTAATATCAAGAAATAGAAGGTACAGAGATTTCCCAATACCTCCTACCCTAACACATGCATTGCCTGCCCCATTAACAATATCTGTGCCTTCTGTTTAATTTTGCTGTGATCCCAAAACTGCTATAGAAAATAAAATCTATTTTAAAAAAAAGAGATATAAGAAACAGAGTAGAGGTTGGCAAACTACCTGTTTCTGTACATCTGAACTAATGTACATCTGTACATTCTGAACTAAGAATGGTTTGTACACTTTTTATTGCTTGGGGGTAAAACAAGAGAATATTTTGTGAGACGTGAAAATTAAATGAACTTCAAGTTTCAGTGTCTGTAAATACAGTTTTATTGGAATACAGTCCTGTTCATTTCCGTATGTATTGTCACAGCAGCAGAGTTCTGAAGTTTCCAGGGAGAAGGCTTAAGTAGTATAAGGCATTTTTCCATCGCTTTTTTCCCAACACCTGTATAACTTGCTCTATTCAATGGCACATTAGCAAATATGATCAAGAAGAGGCGTGAAAAGTGTTTGTACATTTCTGGAATGCTGCAACTGAGACATGACCAAACCCCAACTTACTGGCTGGATGTTGGGAGACTCAGGACGAAATTCTTTCCATTACATCAGCCAAGAGTGGGGAGAGAAACCAATGACCACCACCATCCGGGGAGCAAGACCACCCAGAGTCTACTGACTACTCTCTAGGGAATGAGACCACAGCGAGCCAGCCATAGCGGGGTTGGGGGGTGATGGAGGGGAGGACCATTGAGAGACGGCTCCCAGCTGAGGACCGAGAGAGCCGGTGTTTATGCTGTCGCGCTTTAATGCCATCGTGTGCCTGGGCACTGTCGCATGTTTGTGACGTCACAAGTTGCGTGCTCTAGCCCTCGCATCCATGAGGCACTCCCACTTCATGGCCGCCACGCTGACCGGCCCTCGCACTGGGCCTGGAGAGTCCAGGACCCCGAGCCTCCTCCTGCTCCTGTTTCTCCTGCCTCACACCCAGGCTGCAGCCACGGCCCACAGGCACCCTGCCAGTGAAGGGGTCGCCTTTAGCCGTGATGTGGGTAGGACCCCTCCAAGCCCGGGTTGGCCGTGGTCCCTGCGGTGAATCCCGGCCTTCCTCCCCCCAAGGGTGGAGACCCAGTCTTCCGCGGCCCTCCCCCTTTTCCCTCCTCCCACTCACCCTCCTCGGCTTTGCCTGTGGCCAGCCCTGCCCTGGTGCCACTGCTACTCGCATACTTGGTACTTCTTTCCTCAGCTTGTGGCCAGCGTCATATGCAGGGGAGGATCATGGGAGGCGTGGATACCCTCGAGAAAAAGTGGCCATGGCAGGTCAGTGTGCACTATGCAGGCTTCCACATCTGTGGTGGGTCCATCATTGATGAATACTGGATCCTGTCAGCCGCCCACTGCTTTGACAGGTGAGTGGGCGGTGCTGGATACCACTCCCATGGAGGTCTAGGGCTGCAAGACCAACCACGTGGGTCACATAGGACTGGGACTTCTTGGAGGCAGGGGAGAGAGTGGGACCCAGCACACAGCTCCATCCACTACAATTTCTTGCACAGGGCTGAGGGCTCCTTTAGGGACCTCAGCTCTTCCAGAAAGGTGTGGAACCACATAATAGGGTGAGAGGTGAGGAGAGGAGCCACATCTTAGATGAGAGGAGAGAAGAGAGGACAAATCACAGGATGAGAGGTGATGAAAGAGTTATCTTCATTGGCAGCTCATTGTACATCTGACAAGCTCACCATCCTGGGCTGTCCAGCAGGTCTTGGTGGGTCCCTGAATCCTCCATGGGCTCAGGTCAGGACTTTGTTGGGAGCAATTCTGCCAGACAGTCAGGTCCCTAATGTGCTGGAAGGGCTTGCTTTCCACATCCTGGCTGAGAGCTTGGATACCCAGGCTGCCATGCTCCAGGACTCCCTGAGTCTGTGATCTCATGGAAGCTCCTCTTCCCAGGTTCAAGGTGCTCAAACCACTATGCCTTTGTCCTCTGTCCCTACAGGAACAAGGTCACTGAAGCATTTGATATGTATGTAGGCCTTGTGGACCTCAGGGTTGCAGGCAATCACACCCAATGGTTTGAAGTGAATAAGGTGATCATACACCCCACATATGAAATGTACCATCCTGTTGGAGGTGACATCGCTCTGGTGCAGCTGAAAACTCGCATTGTGTTTTCTGACTCTGTGCTTCCCATCTGTATTGCACCCCCAGATGTGACTCTTTCAAACCTTTCTTGCTGGGCTACAGGATGGGGATCCATCTCCCAACAAGGTAAGAAAACAAAGTGCAGGGTCGATCCCATTATTGGAGCTTGAGGGAGGGATGATGGCTCTATGACATTACAGTAGAGAACATGTTCTGTTCATTAAGGGGTTGCAAGTATCTGAGGACTGGAATCCCTATCCATCAATCGCTATCTGTTTCTCTGTCAATGTAGAATTTTGTTTTACTCCTGGCTGGCTTTGTAGTTTACAGAGAAGTAGTTACATCTACTTTGAGTGTGGAATGAATATTTAGTATACTGAGAACACAAATTTCCAAACATAGTTTTTCTTAAGATTTTAAATTCAATTTAGAGATAATCTTTTTTTAACCTATGAAAAAACATTTTAGTTATTCTAATTATCCATAAAAGCCTGGTACTTTCTTTCTAGGTTTAAATCTGCATAATTTAGAATTTTTATGGTTATTTAAAAGATTATTTTCAATTGCATTTGCTAATCAGACACAGCTGTTAATTTCTGTGCATTGATCTTGTTTCCAGCCACCATATAGTACTCATTTATAATATTTTGTCAGTTGATTATTTAATTGTTCTAGATTTTTAAATGTATTTTCTTCAAATAAATATTGTTTCATCACTTCCTTTCCTATATTTTATATTTATTTTTCTTATTGCAATGGTTAGAACCTCTAGTAGAAATGTTGCTAGGTTCACTTTTCTTGTTTTTTATTTTAATGGAAATGCTTCTAATGGTTTACTATTAAGTCTGTAGCTTGGTTTGGAGATTTCAGGTTGATATCTTATACCAGTTTAAGAAAGTTTCATATCTGGTTTACTTAAGTATAAAAACATTATTGCAGTTAAGTGGATATAAATTCAGATTAGAATGTTAAAACTTTAAATGTTAAATGTAGTCCCAATGGTAACCACAAAAGGAAATTAAGAAGGAATTTAAACATTTCACTACAAAAAATCAACTAAATGCAAAGAAGACAGGAATACAAGAAAATGAGGGGGGAAAAAGCTATAGGGCATGTAGAAAATAAGTAGCAAAATGACAGAAGCAAGTTCCTCCTTGTCAGTAATTACTTTAAATGTAAATGGGTTAAACTCGCAAATCAAAAGACAGAGACCAGAGTTAGGGAGATATAGCCAAGACGGTGGAATAGGAAGACCCTGAGCTCACCTCTTCTCACTGGAGCATCAAAATTACAACTACTGATACAACAACTATTGATGAGAAAGACTGGAATCCACCGGAAAAGGTTTTCTACAACTAAAGATATAAAGAAGGAACCACAAAGAGATGGATAAGAGGGGCAAAGTCATAGTATAGTCAAGACCTATACCCTTGGGTGGCTGACCCATAAACAGGAGAATAATTACAAATATGGAGCTTTTCCCCAAGGAGTAAAGGGTCTGAGCCCCACATTGGGCTCCCCAGTCCTGGAGTCATGCACCAGGAATATTTGGTTTTGGAGGCCAACAAGGCTTAATTTTGGGAGACCCAGAAAGCTGTGAGAAATAAAGACTCTTAAAAGGCACATGCAAAATCTTACGTGCTCCAGGACCCAGAGCAGAAGCAGTGATTTGAAAGGGACCTAGGTCAGACCCACCTACTGATCTTGGAGGGTCTCCCAGAGAGGCAGGAGGCAACTGGAGTTCACCCTGGGGACACAGACACTGGTGGCGCTATTTTGGGGAGCTCTTTCTACCACATGGACATTTGTGTTGACAAGCACTAATTTTGGAATCCTCCATCTAGCTTATCAGCCTCAGAACTCAGCCCTGTCCTTGCCCACCAGCCTATAGTCACCAGTACTGGGACTCCTTAACTCTAGCAACTAGCTGGGCTGGTTACAGGTCCATCCACCAATAGACAGGTTACCTTAAGACTTCCTGAGACAACAGCCACCACTGGACATGGCCCTGTCTACCAGATGGCTCAGGACCTGGCGCCACATGTCACTGTGCAGGCAGTAGACCCAGGGCACACAAGGCCCTGCAGCCAGAGACACCAAGACACAGCTCCATCCACCAGTGGGGAGGCACAAGCCCCAGAAACCCCTGGGGCTTGGCCCTACCCATCAGTGAGCTGGCTCTGGCCTCAGGACCAGCCTCACCCACCAGTGGGTGGACAACAGGCCCAGGACAACTGCAGATACACAGCCTGCTATGGCAGGATCCAGCTCATCTACCATCAAGCTGGCACCAGCCCTGAGACAAGCTGGGCCTGAGCACTGCCCACCAGCAGAGCAATACACAAGATTTGGGGCCTCTAGGATCTGCAACGAGAAACCCCAGGACCTGGCTCTGCCCACCAGTGGGCAGACACCAGGTCCAGATCTCCTGGCCCCTGGCCCCACGCACCACCAGACGTATACCAGCCCCAGAAACACCACAGCCTTTTACCCCAGAAACACCACAGCCTTTCATCCTATCTTGTAGGAAGCAGCCAACTCACCAGCAGACCAACACCAGCTCTGAGATATCTTGGACTCCTCAGCCAACCACCCTGGGATCCAGCCCCACTTACCAGTAGGCCAACACTAGATCCAAGAATCTTGACCCCACAACCACCCACACCAGAACCTTGACTCTTTCCACGAGTGAGCCAGCACTAGCACCAGGACCCCACAGTGTTACTCAGGCAGCCACCTCATGACCTGGCACCAACAATCAACTGGCAGCCTCCACACAAAGCAGGGCCTGGCAACCAATCTGACTGGGGGTCAGCCATGCCTACCAGACAATCCTCAGAACTCAGCTTGCCACAGTAGGAGGACCCACGCAGCCCACATAGGGGGCATCACTAGAGCATATAGCTCTGGTGACCAGAGGGGATTACACAGCTGGGATGCATAGAATGTCTCCTACAAAAGGCTATTTATCCAAGGTGGGAAAGTGCAACCAACATACCAGATACATAGATATTAACACAGCAAATTAGTCAAAATGAGGTGACAGGGGAACATATTCCAAATAAAGGAACAAGATGAAACCCCAGAAGAAGAACTAAGTGAAGTGGAGATAGGTAATCTACCTGATAGAGTTCAAGGTAGTGATCATAAAGATGACCAAAGAACTCAGGAGAAGAATGGATGACAGAGTGAGCAGTTAGATGTTTTAACAAAGAATTTGAAAATATAAAGAAGAACCAAATAGAGATGAAGAATACAATGACTGAAATGAAAAATACACTAGAAGGAATCAACAATAGATTAGATGATACAGAGGAACAGATCAGCAAGCTGGAAGACAGAGTAGTGGAAATCAATGAAGCTAAACAGAACAGAAAAAAGAAAAAATAGAGAGAAATGAGGACGGTTTAAGAGACCTCTGGGACAACATCAAGCATACTAACAATTGCATGATAGGAGTCCCAGAATGAGAAGAGAGAGAGAAAGAGTCAGAGAATATATGTGAAGACATAATAGCTAAAAACTTTCCTAACTGGGGAAAGGAAACAGACATCAGGTCCAGGAAGCACAGAGTCCCAAACAGGATCAACCACACCAAGACACATTGTAATTAAAATGGCGAAAGTTAAAGATAAAGAAAGAATATTAAAAGCAGCAAGGGAAAAGCAACAAGTTACATACAGGGAACTCCCATAAGGCTATCAGCTGACTTTTCAGCAGAAACTCTGCAGTCTAGAAGTGAATGGCATGGTATATTTAAAGAGTGAAAGGGAAAAGCATACAACTAAGAATAATCTACCTGGCAAGGCTTTCATTCAGATTTGATGGAGAGATCCAAAGTTTTACAGACAAGAAAAATTAAAAGAGTTCAGCACCACCAAACCAGCTTTACAAGAAATGTTAAAGGGACTTCTCTAAGTGAAAAAGAGCCACAACTAGAACATGAAAATTATGAAAGGAAGAAACTCATCAGTAAAGGCACTGTATATTTTTTACTGTATATTTATACAGTAAAGATAGTAAATCAACCACATACAAAACTAGTAAGAAGGTTAAAAGATGAAAGTAACAAAACCATCTATATCCACAATAAGTAGTTAAGTAATACACAAAACAAAAAGAAGTAAAATATGTTGTCAAAAACAGTAATCTTGAAGAAAGGGGAGTAAAAATGCAGTGTTGTTAAAATGCATTTGAAAATAAAAGATCAGCAATGTAAAATAATCATGTGTATATATAGAAGCATTATACAATGCTAACCACATGTTAACCACAAATAAAATCTATAATAGATACATATATTTATACATTATTTATCTTGGAATATTTTGATTTCACCTTCATGTCTGAAGGATAGTTCTGTTGGATACAGAATTCTTCCTTGAAGGGTTTTTTCTTTCAACACTTTTGAACCTGTTGTTCTACTGCCTCTGGCTTTCATTGTTTCTGGTGAGAAGTCAGCTATTAACCATACTGTTTATCACCATGTAATTGGTTGCTTTTCTCTTACTGATCTCAGGATTTTCTTTTGTCTTTGGTTTTCAGGAGTTTAATCATATTGTGTCTAGATGTGTATCTCTTTGTGTTTATCTTTCCTGAGGTTCAGTGAGATTCTCAGATATGAAGATTCTTTTTCATCAAATTCAGGATGTTTTGGGCCACATTTTCTTCAATTTTTTTTGCACTTCTCTCTCTCCCTCCTCCCCACCTCCCTTTCTCTCTCTTTCCTCTCCTCTTCTCACCTCTCTCCTTTCCCCTCTTTCTGGCAGTCTTGTTACATGTGTGTTGATGCGCTTCATGGCATCCACAGGTCTCTAGGGCCTGTTCACTTTTCTTCACTTTTTTTGCTCTATTCTTTTTTAAAAATGAATTAATTTATTTTTGGCTGCATGGGTCTTCATTGCTGCTCTTGGGCTTTCTCTAGTTGCGGTGAGCAGGGGCTACTCTTCATTGCAGTGTGTGGGCTTCTCATTGCAGTGGCTTGTCTTTGTTGTGGAGCACAGGCTCTGGGCACATGGGCTTCAGTAGTCATGGCTCATGGGCTCTAGAGTGCAGGCTCAGTAGTTGTGACACATGGGCTTAGTTGCTCCACAGCATGTGGGATCTTCACAGACCAGGGCTTAAACCCATTTCCCCTGCATTTGCAGGCAAATTCTTAACCACTGTGCCACCAGGGAAGTCTGTGCTCTATTTTTTAAATTAGATAACTTCTACTAATCTAGCTTCAATTTCACTGATTATTTTTTCTGCTATCTCATATCTTCTGTTGATCCAACCTACTGAATTATTAATACTGGTTACTGAGCTTTTCAACTTTAGAATTTTCATTTTATTCTTTTTATTTATAGTTTTTGTATTTCTGCTAAGATTCCCTATGTGTTGACTCATTATAATGATATTTTCATTTAACTTTTTTAATGTAGTTTAAAAAATTCTTTAAACATACTTATAACAACTGTTTTGAAATATTTATCAACTAAAATCAACACCTGGGGCCACACAGAGCTTCTTTATATTGACTTGTTTTTTCCTGAATATGGGTCATACTTTCTTATTTTTTGCATAGAATTTTTATTGTTGAAAATTGGACATACATAAAACATTGTAAGAACTTTGGATTCTGATTTTCCCTGAAGGTTTTGATTTCTTTTGCTTTGTTTTGAGTAATTTGCCTGGACTTAGTTTGCAGAATCTCTCTTGTAGTTTGTAGTTGCTGAGGTCTGTGCTCATTTTTTTATTCTTAATTCTTCTATTTATTATTTTTATTCTGGCTTCCTAAGTGTCACCACTGTGTCTTAATATCTCATTGGTTAGCCAATGATTTGGACATCTCAAACTTTTAAGGCTTCCACCTTTGACAGTGGGTTTTGTGTGGAGGCTGGTGAACACATTTAGAGTCTGTGTGACTCTTGAGTCTGCCTCAGCTTTTACTTTTCCCTGAGCCCACTTGTGCCTCCATGTTTATACATATAGTTACACAGTCATCCCAGGGATCAGTGGAGATTTATCTAGCCTTTCTATTGCCCTTTTATTTCCAGAGTCCCCATAAATTTCCATCAGAGACACTGTTCACCCCACCCAGAATGACAGTCTCAGACCAGTACTGCTTTAGGTCTTCCTTACTCATTTCCTACAAATCTAAATACTTTAAATGACAGTACAAAGTGTTGTTTTTTTTTAGCTGTCCCCTCCAAATCAAGTTCTCTCCCTCTGGCAGAAAAACTGCTTTCCCAGCCAGCCCTACCAAGGTAAAACTACCACAGTGACAGAGCAGAGATAGAGGAGTGTCAAGAGTGGTGAAGCCCCAGACAACTAGGTCAGACTTTTGCCATTGTTACCCAAAGTTCTACCAGTTGTTCATGAATAAGCACCTCTCAAGTTTCCTTTGCTTTTGTTTGACCTATGGAGCCCTGAAATTTTTAAAAATAATTTTGTTCAGTTTTATACTTGTTTATTGGAGAAAGGGTTTGCTGACCTCTTCACTCCATCCTAGCCAGAAATCTCATGTGTAGACTTATTTCTAAATTATTATTTTGTACTGTCTGTTTGCTGCTTTCTTTTAAATATTTTCCCTGTCATTCTCCCTTTCCAATAGACTGATTTCCTTTTTTTATTAATTAATTTATTTTAGTTTGGGGTGTGTTGGGTCTGTTGCTGCATGTAGGCTTTCTCTAGTTGCTGAGAGTGGAGGCTACTCTTCGTTGTGGTGCACGGGCTTCTCATTACAGTGGCTTCTCTTGTTGTGGAGCATGGGCTCTAGGCATGTGGGCTTCAGTAGTTGTGGCACACAGGCTCAGTAGTTGTGGCTTGCAGGCTCTAAAATGGAGGTTCAGTAGTTGTGGCACATGGGCTTAGTTGCCACGTGGCATGTGGGATCTTCCTGGACCAGGGCTCAAACCCATGTCCCCTTCATTGGCAGGTGGATTCTTAACCACTGCACCACCAGGGAAGTCCCTGATTTTCTATATTACTTTTTTACTGTCTACTGTTCTGCAAGTTAAATTTACAATTTTTAATCTTCTTGTAGCTCTTCTTAAATTTTTAACATGCATACCTGAACATACATGAGTTATGAACATATATACTCATGTATGTTCAGTTATACATGTTATCCAAAGGAAAAAATACCCTGTTTCATATATTTATATATATGAACATATATATGTTTTATTATTTCATATGTTACTTCCATTCTGTATGTTACTGTTTTCCAGTATTTTCATTCCATCTTTTTTATACAATCAAGGTTATTCTCTTTTACTGCTGTTTTATACAGCACATGCTTATCTGGCTTTATGCACATGTTAATCTAATTTCTTTATTCCTAGCATTATACTTCTTTCAATTAGGTTTACTTTCCTTATTTCCAAAGAACATGTTACAACTCTTAAACAAACAAGGATTAAAGGAGAAATCACATATTAAATTAGAAAATATTTTGAGGTGAATAAAAACAAAAACACATTACCAAAACTTATAGAATGCAGTGAAATCAATGCTCAGAGGGAAATTTATAGCTATACAAGAAGTCAGACCCCAAATAAATAGCTTCATTTTATGACTTAAGGAACTGTAAAAAGAACAAGCTAAACCCAAAGCTAGCAAGAGGAAGGAAATAATGAAGATTAGAGCAGAAAAAAATGAAATAGAGAATAGAAAAAATTAGAGTGAATGAAATAAAAGTTAGTTATTTGAATAGATTGACAAAATTAACAAAACTTTAGCTAGACTGACCACAAAAATAAAAAAACAAGATAAAGTACAAATAGCTAAAATCAGAAATGAAACAGGGAACATCACGACTGACCTTACAGAAATAAAAAGGATTATAAGATAATACTACAATGAATTCTATGTCAACAAATTAGATAATTAACATGAAATGGGAAAATTACTATAAACAGTCAAATTATCAAAACTGAATCAAGAAAAAATAAAATTTCTGGATAGATTTATAACAAGTAAAAAGATTGAATCAATATTCAAAAACCTCTCAACAAAGAATAGTCCAGGACCAGATGACTTCCCTGGTAAATACTACCAAACATTTTAAGAAAAATTAACACCAATTATTTTCAGATTCTCCAAAAAACAGGAGAGGAGCTCATTCTATGGGGCTAACATTACGCAGACACCAAAGCCAGACAAAGATGCCACAAGAAAAGAAAATCACAGACCACTATCCCTCATGAATATATATGCAAAAATCATCAACCAATACCAGCAAACTGAATCCAACAGTATATTAGAAAGATTATACACTACAACAAAGTAGGATTTATTCCTGGAATACAAAGGAGGTTCAACACACAATAATTGATCAATGTAATATACCACATTAAAAAGTGGAAAAAAACCATATGATAATCTCAAATGATGGATAAAAAGTATTTGACAGGATCCAACATCCTTTCATAGTTTAAAGAAACACTCATAAAACTAGGGATAGGAAGGTACTTCTTCAAGATGATTAAAGGCGTTTATGAAAAACTCACAGCTAACATTATACTCAGTGAAGAAAGACTGAGAACTTACCCCTAATATCAGGAACAAGACGGGATGCTCATTTTCACCACTGGTGTTCTATATTGTACCAGACTCTAGACAGATACATTAGGCAATAAAAAGAAATGAAAGACATCCAAATAGGAAATGAAGAAGTAAAACTATCTCTCTTCGCAGATGACAGACAATAAACAAATTCAACAAATTTGCAGGGCACAAGATCAACACACACAAAAAAAATCAGTTTCTATACACATTAATGAACAATTGAAAAAGGAAATTAAGAAAACAATTCCATATCATCCAGAAGGAAAATTACCTATAAATAAATTTATCCAAGGAAGTGAAAGACTGGTATACTGAAAGCTATAAAACATTGCTAAAAGAAATTTTACAAGACCTAAATAAATGTAAAGACAAGTCACGTTCCTGAATTGGAAAACTTAATACTGTTAAGATGTCAGCACTCCCCAAAGTGATCTACATACTCAGTGCAGTCTCTATCAAAATTCCAACATTTTGCAGAAATGGAAAAACTGATCCTCAAAATCCTGTGGAATTGGAAGGGAGCCTGCATAGCCAAAACAGTCTTGAAAAAGATCAAAGTTGAAAGACTCACACTTCCTGATTTCAAAATTTTCTACAAAGCTACAATAATCAAAACAATGTGGTACTGGCATAAGAATAGATATATAGATCAGTGGAATAGTATTGAAAGCCCAGAAATAAATGCATACATCTATAGCCAATTGACTTTTGACAAGGGTGCCACTCCATTAAATGGGGAAAGAATAGTTTGCTCAACAAATGATGGTGGGACAACTGAATACCCACATTCAGAAGAATGAAGTTGGACCCCCATCTCACACCATACACAAAATTTTAAATGGGCCAACAACCTAAAATTAAGAGTTAATATAAAACTCTTAGGGGCTTCCCTGGTGGCACAGTGGTTGAGAGTCTGCCTGCCAATGCAGGGGACACGGGTTCGTGCCCCAGTCCGGGAGGATCCCACATACCGCGGAGCGGCTGGGCCCGTGAGCCATGGCTGCTG